>NC_138381.1:40117773-40292211 GCF_054177405.1 Leptonychotes weddellii | reverse complement strand
AAATACACAGGAGTGCAATTGCTGGGTCATAGGGTAGCTCTATTTTTAAATTTTTGAGGCACCTCCACACTGTTTTCCAAAGTGGCTGTACCAACTTGCATTCCCATCAACAGTGTAAGAGGGTTCTCCTTTCTCCACAACCTCTCCAAAATTTGTTGTTTCTTGCCTTGTCAATTTTTGCCTGAATGAATATCTAGTGCAAGACCCAGAACTGAGGGAACAGAATCAGAGTTCCAATGATGGGAATTAAAAACAACAAATAGAGGGGTTTTTAAACATGGCAAATATTGGCCACAACAAGACAGAGATTTTGTACGGCAGTGGAAGAAATATTTCACAGATGGAATGAAGTCAGTGTGAGGAGGGCTTTACCTGCTAGAAAGAGGAGCTTTTACTTTAAGCTATAGGCAATGGAGCACTAGTAAAGATTTTTAAAATAGTGATATCAGAGTAGTTCTTTAAGATTACCTAGAAGAATGGTTTTGAAAGGAGGAAAATATAGGCCTAGCAACAAGTCAGGAGTCTAGCTCCAGCAAGAGAATGGAGCAGTTAGGAGAGCATGCCTCAGAGTCAGAGAGATCTGGAATTGCATTCCAGATATGCCATCCACTATTTAGGAGAACCTATGTGTCTTTATTCCTTCATGCATCATTTTTCTCATCTGCATAGGTATAACTTATCAATTTATTCAGTATTTTTGATATTACCCTTTTGTCAGTTTCTGTTTTAGAATCTGAGTAAACAGGTATAGGCATAAGGAGGGCTTCCTCACATGAGTCATTCTGAAGAGCACATTCACGTTAAGAAGTAAAAAGGGGAGGATACAAATAGTAAGAAGATAAATATTTAATGGGAAGAAAATTATTAGTAGAATTAGTGTAAATATCTTAAGGCAAGAATGAGTTGGGCACAGTCAGGGAACTGCAAGAAGTTTGGCATGTACTTATGGATAAGGGGGCAGTGATAGAAGATGAGGACAGATGGCTAAGCGAGGATCGAATAATGGGGAGTCATGAGCCAAGCTAAGAGCACTGGATTTTTTATTTGTTTGTTTATTTTTATAGAGAAAGGAAGGAGGGGCAGAGGGAGAGGGAGAGAGAGAATCTTTTTTTTTTTTTTTAAAGGTTTTATTTATTTATTTGACAGAGAGACACAGTGAGAGAGGGAACACAAGCAGGGGGAGTGGGAGAGGGAGAAGCAGGCTTCCCATGGAGCAGGGAGCCCGATGCGGGGCTCGATCCCAGGACCCTGGGATCATGACCTGAGCCGAAGGCAGACGCTTAACGACTGAGCCACCCAGGCACCCCGGGAGAGAGAGAATCTTAAGCAGGCTCCATGCCCAGCATGGTGCCTTACTGAGGGCTCGATCCCACAACCCTGAGATCATGACCTGAGCCTAAATCATGAATCGGACACTTAACCGACTGAGCCTCCCAGGCGCCCCTGGGTATATTTTAAACAGGATGGGAAATGAATAGAAAGTATTTTTGTAACTCATGATTGCTGAGTAGAAAACGGGTTGTAAAGGGACATGAGTCAGAGCTGGGGACTAGTTTAAAACCACTGCAGACATCTGGGAAGGAGGTGATGATGGCTTGGAATAGGACTGATAATGAAAAATAAAGGGAGAAGCACAGATTTGGTATATGTTCAGGAGTTAGAATCAATAGAACTTGCTGAGAAATTGAGTTTAGAGAGTAATGGAAGGCAAGAAATCAAAGATAATCTCTACATTTCTGGCTGAAGCAACTGTCTATAAGGGTAGGTGTTGTTGTTGTTGTTGCTTGTTGTTGTTTTGTAAGGTAAGTATGAGATGGGGAGAAGCAGGTTGACAAATCAAGAGTATTTTTGCAATTTTAGTTTAAAGTGTATAGTAGACATCCAAATGGAGATGCCAAATGATATGTGTCTGCCTGAAGCTCACTCCAGGGAGAGGTCAAGTCTAGAAATAAAGATTTAGCAGTCATCACACATAGATGATATTAAATCCATGGGATTGGATGAAGTCCCTAGGGGTGTAAAGAGAAGTAAATGGGACTGCAACAAATACAGTGGATTGGCTCACAATGTGCTTTCCAGACTCCTAATGTATCTTCCTGGGCTGCAGAGTCTGAAAAACCGGTGACTATGTTTCCCATTCCCTTCACTTGGGTTCCAGGTGGGATTTCAGTTCCAATCAGACATATGGAGTATAGAACTGAGATATGTGAGCAGTGAGGCAGACATGGGCATCATTTTGTGAGTACTGATATTACTGTGGTTCTGCAGTCAGCAGGTACGGTGGCTGCTTCCCAACTCTGAAAGCAACCCCTAATTCTACAGCTTGCTAATCATGCCAGGGATGGCAGCATTCTTGGAAGCTCAGTTGCCCAGTGAAAGTCCTTTCTGGAAACTCAGACAAACATTGCTTTCTTTCGTTCACTTAAAGTAATGTAAGGTATTTAATCCCCCACTTTATTATTTTATTATTATTATTATTATTCCCCCACTTTTAAGAAGACACCCCTCTCTGCTTGAACTAGCTAGAGTGCTTTCTGTTCTGACCCACACCACACCTTGGCTCATCCTTGCATCACTTCAGCATCAAAAGATTCAAGAGAAGTGGAGAAATTAGTAAATTAGGAGCCAGGAAAGACTGAGAAGGGATATATGAAAAGAAAATTAAAAGTGTGATGTCATGGAAAATGGGGAAATGTTATTTTCCAGAATATCTTCTCGTGCAGATCATTGGCGAGCTTGCAAAGAATCTTCATGGAGTAGGGGAAGTAAAGGACAGAGAGTGAAAAGTGAACACAGCCTATATAAATGGATTTAGTAACCACAGATGACTTTTAAAGATGCTTCGATGTAAAAGGGTTAGCAAAACAGGGAGGTTTTGAGCAGAATAGGGGTTGCATTATATCTGTTTGCGTGTCTGTTCATTCTAAAGATAGGAGCTACTGCAGCACACCCATAGGCTGATCATAGCCTCCTCTCCAGAAAAGAAGGTGGATGATGTGTGAGAGAGGAGAGAATTGTAAGAGGAAAGTGCTTGGGAACACAAATACTTTGGTGAATCTGCTCACTTTTCTTTCCTCAATGATCTGTGAGGTAGTCATCAGCTGATAATGAGTTGGCCTTGTAAGGTGTGACTGTTTGGAGAGAAAGTAAAAGTATGCAATGGTTTTGTTGAGGAGTGATACCAACAAACTAAAAAAGAGCTATAGATAACCCATTTAAATTTCAGGTCATGAGTTTGCACTGACGTTGGTCCGCATGGTTATGTGTTGTTGTTTTTTTCCCAGTGGTGTATAATTAGCTGCTTGTGTGCAGGCACAAAATAGGCTGGCAGTAGCTTTTAAGCAACATCCAGGCTTAACCAGATAATACAGTGGAAGGAGAGGGGTTCTGAATATTTATAAGGGAGTGATTATAATTCTGGGACATAGAATCTAAGTCAGATAAAGAGCAATGTGAGGAAACAAAATGAGAAATTGATAGTGAGAAATGCACAGGTTCAACAGATGATGCATTGATGAAGTTGAAGACTGATTCAAATGGAAATGATAGAGTAAGTGAGCTGGTTAGAAGAGGTGGTGGTGGTTGAAGTTGAGATTTTAGAATGAGAGAAGTTACTTATATCAAGGTCAAGCGTTTGACCATAGAAATAAGTGGCTGAAATGGAGCAGAGAGACAATGATGTTGGCTAGATTATTCATTAAGATGTTGAAATTACCAGAAATGGTGACAGAGGAAGCAGTGGAAAGAAGGCACAGTGATCTAGGTGGGAAAATCAGTAAATGAGCAGGAGTAACCAGGGTCAGTAGATAATTATAGCCAGGCAAGAGGTTGGGTAGTTTCCTTCTTCCTTCTCACCCAACCTCTATGCCACCTCAGAAGGAAGAATATCAATAGCCACCTAGTAGACTAGTTATTAACATTACATGAGATAACATGAATAAAGTACCTAAAATGTCTGTCAATTTAATGTGTGATGCTATTGTTATGGCCACTATGAATAAATCAACCTATGCTAACAAAATGTCAAATACGTGCCAGTCATGGGGTTGGATGTTATTCACTTTTCTTTTTTATTTTTTTGACCTAGAAACATAGTTTATGAAATCTGGACAAGACCTCGAAAGTCACTTCATCAAAGGTCCACGAACTCTAGCCAAAGGTTAGACAGATGCATAAAAACTACCTGAGAAGCTTATTAAATATATAAATGCCAGTCCTCCACTGCTGATCATTCTGATGCTTTACACTTTCAGTGGCAACTGGGAACCTATGTTTTTAATAAGCTCTCCAACAGATTCTGATACAATGCCAAGTTTAGGAACCACTGCTGAGCATCTATTTTATAGGTGAGGAAACTGAAGGCCAAGATCAAAGCTGGTAAATAACAGAATCGGGACTTTTACCCACTTTCCCTGTTTCCAAGCCCAGAAATTAGATCCTGAAAGATAGTAAAACACTGATGCACTGGGATGGGAAGCTGAGTAAAGGTTTATACCCTTTTACTTCGTATTCTGCTTAGGTGGATACACTGAGAACAGCCACGGCAGAGAGGAGTTGGTCTAGGCAACACACCAACTATGATAGCAAAGTAGACAGTATCGTTTTGTGCCTCCAATCAAATGCGATATATAATAAACATGTCAGAAAGACGGTATGCAAGGTAGAGGGTGCAAATAACGATGAGCTGAGCTGATAAATGTTACAATAATCCATGCTTATAACTATGGTGGTAAAGTACCATGGGGTGGCAGACATAATTTTTTTTAAAAAAATCTCAGTGTATGAGATTTTTGTATGAGATTGACAAAGTCCATATGTGAAACTTGAGTCAAATAATAGGCAGCCATGCTAACCTTTCCTCCTAATGAGGTGATTTCAAATCCTGTCCACATATCAGAATCATGTCCTTGACATTCTGAGCTAATTGATAGGACTTGCTTTGGATTTGAGATACATGTTTAATAAATAGGAATCTTTAAAGTGTTTCTACCTTGTAAAAGCTCTCAAAATGACAAGGGTTAGCATACTAGGGTATGCTCAATATTCTACAACCCTGCTATCTATCTGCCTATCTATCTATCTATCTATCTGCCTATCTATCTATCTATATCTATCTATCTATCTATCTAACTACACACACATCTTCCAGCTGTGTAACAGCATTAGGAGATCAAAAATGAATTCCAGTGGGCTGTCATTAAAGATAATAGGAGCTGCTTCATGAACTGCCATCACCATGGCAAGTGGTTTCAAACAAAATAGTGTGAAAATAGTCACCATGTCACTGGACTTTAAAGTCAGGAACTGAATACTACCGAGAATATGTTGCCTCTCCTCAAAGAGAAGGGAGCACTTTGTTGTGAACTACTTATAACAGGGTAGGCAGTGGTATTGCACATAAAGGTACTTACTCTTCTCCAGTATTCTTACTGAATATACAATAGCAGCAAGGTACATTGTCTATCAAACGTGCCTAATGATGACAGATCAGTATGTTATCCAAGCTCACGGTATATATTTTTCCTGCTTTGCTAACAAAGAAAATTATTGTAACTGGGAGAAACAGGTACAGAGAAGAATTATGACCCTCTGCGCACTCTTATTTTTTAATTTACAAGTAGAGAAACTTTAGGCAGAGACAATGATGTCTAAGTTACCTCTAGGACATTATACAATTGAGATGGAACACTTTGGCCTTCTCTGGAGATGAATGATGGGCTCCTCCAAATGTTGCTCATGACCTAAGGCTTTATTTCAGTATAAATAAGGAAGGTGCCTCTAGAAGCAGTGTGTGAGGTAAATCTTCCCTAAGAACAAAAGATGCTAAGACTGGAAAGTGGAAAGCCTTAAGTGGCTGTAGCTTTTACATGTACCCAATTATCTCTAATAATGACAATGCCTAAAACCTGAGAAAGTGAGATGCCACTGTCCTAATCAGTGTCATAGCTGCTATCCACACGGAGGCTTTGATTCTGAGTTCCAGCTCTGAGAATTTTCTCCAAAGAGCTGCTGTTGGCTGGGACCTCACAGACCATGGAAGACAGGCAGTTTTTGAAAGGCTGAGTTAGGCATACATGGCATTCTGTTTCGTTCTTATTTGGCTTCATTCTTGGAGTTCCTGCTTTGCATAAATCGAAATGTTCAGGATAGGAGGGTGGTTCAAGATGGCAACATAAGAAGATCCTGAACTTATCTCTTTTCGTGGACCCAACGAATCTACAGCTATATACGGAACAATTCCCTTTGAAAAGAATCTGAGAATCAGCTAAACAGCTACTCCACAACAGATTCCAAAAGGGCCGCAGAGACAGGTAGGAGAGACAGCAATGTGGTCTTGCCAGAAACCAACCCCTGGTATGGCAACTCACCATTGGAAGGCGTCTCATAAACACAGAACTCCTCTCTGAGGAGCAAGGGGCTTGTGTCCCACATCAGGTACCCCAACTCTTGGGACTTGCAAGAGAAGGAAAAGCCCCCAAAACGTCTGACTTTGAAAACCAATGGGGCTTATATCCAGGAAAACCATAGGGCTGTAGGAAACAAAAGATTTCACTCTTAAAGGGCTTGAGTGCCGGCCCACTTGCCCCAGGACCCAGACAGAAGTAGCAGTTTGAAAAGAGCCTAGATTGTATCTGAAGGAGATTCGTTTGCTAATCTTAAAGCATCTGCGAGGGGCAAACACCTGTTGGGACTCTCTCCGGGGATGGAAGTGCTGGTGGGTGCCATTTTTGCACTCTCACTCTATCCTGCTAGCACCTGCCTACCTACACCACCACCATGGCCCTGCCAGAAGCAATGAATGAATGCCCCCACCCCTCTGCAAATGTGGGGGAGTGCCCCACCCCCATACACCAATGACATGGCCCCACCAGAGGTGACAGACAGCCACCCTGCACCCTCACAACACTACGGCAGCCCCTCCCAGGGATGGTGGGTGAGTGAACCCAAAAAGACCCACCTCAAGACACATTATAATTAAAATACCAAAAGTTAAAGATAAAGAGAGAATTTTAAAACAGCAAGAGAAAAACAATTTATTACCTACAAGGGAACCCCTATAAGACTGTAAGCGGATTTCTCAGCAGAAATCTTACAGGCCAGAAAAGAGTGGCATGATATATTATAAATGCTAAAAGGAAAAAAACTTCCAAGCAAGAATACTTTACCGAACAAGGTTATTCAGAATTGAAGGAAAGATAAAGAGTTTTCCAGAGAAGCCAAAGCTAAAGGAGTCCATCACCACTAAATTAGCCCTATAAGAAAGTCCTTTATCAAAATTGTGTTTTGCAAAAATTTTCTCCAAGAGTGCAACTTGTCTTTTTCATTATTTTAACAGTGACTTTCAAGGAGAACTTCTTAATTTCAACGAAGTCCAATTTATCAATGTTTTCTTTTATGGTTGATGCTTTTCGTGTCCTATCTAAAACAAATAACGGGGCGCCTGGGTGGCTCAGATGGTTAAGCTTCTGCCTTCAGCTCAGGTCATGATCTCAGTGTCCTGGGATCGAGTCCCGCATCGGGCTCCCTGCTCCTTGGGAGCCTGCTTCTCCCTCTGCCTCTCTCTCTCTCTCTCTGTCTCTCATGAATAAATAAATAAAATCTTAAAAAAAAAAATAAAACAAATAACAAAAACCTTTGCCTAACCTAAAATCAAAAAGTGTCTTTTATGATTTTTGATAGATATGTCATAGTTTTAGTTTTGCATTTAGGTCTATGATGCATTTTGAGTTAATTTTTAGAAATTGTATGAAGTAAGGATCAGGATTCATATTTTTGCATATGGATGCCCAATTGTTCCAGGAATTTTTGTGGAAACCACTATCATTTGTTCATTGAATTGCTTCAGTACATTTGTCAAAAATTGGTTGATCATATATACGCTTTGGTCTATTCTAGGCTCTCTGTTCTGTCCCGCTGACCTGTGCGTCTATCCTTTGTTAATACCATGCTTTCTTGATTAATATAGCCTCATAGTAAGTACTGAACTCAGGTGGTGTGAATCTGCTAACTTTGTTCTTTTGTTTTGGCTATTCAATGCTCTTTTCCATGTAAATTTTAGAATTAGCTTGTTAATTTTTTTAAAAAAATCTTGCTGGCATTTTTATCAGGATTGTGTTGATTTCATATATCAGTTTGGGAGGGTGTTGACATATCTAACAATATTCATGTCCAATTAATGAGTCTGGTATATCTCACCATTTATTTAGGTTTTATGGGCTTCTCTCAATATTTTATATTTTTTAGTATACAAACTTTCACATACTTTACTAGATTTGTCCTTAAGTAGTTCCTTTTTGGGAGTGCTACTCTAAATGGAACTTTTAAAAAATTATAATTTGCACTTATTATAATTTCAATTTGCAATTATTTGCAATTATTAATTAGCAATTAATTAGCATATAGAAATACAATAGAGGGTTTTTTGGTATGTTGATTGATTGATTGATTTTTATTTTTTTATCCTGCAGCTCTGCTGTACTCACTTACTAGATCTAGTAATATTTTTTATATCCATTATTTGCAATTTTCTGTATAGGCAATCACATTATCTGCAAATCAAGAGAATTCATGTATTCATTTCAAATTTGTTCGCCTTTTACAAAAATTTTTTTTTCATTATAATACTGTCTAGGACTTCCAGTATAATGTTGAATAGAGTGGTGGGAACGGACATTCTTGCCTTGTTTTCTTTTCTTTTTTTTTTTTAATATTTTGTTTATTTATTTGACAGAGAGAGAGAGACAGAGAGAGAAGGAACACAAGCAGGGGGAGTGGGAGAGGGAGAGCAGGGAGCCTGATGCGGGGCTCGATCCCAGGACCCCAGGATCATGACCTGAGCCGAAGGCAGACGCTTAACGACTGAACCACCCAGGCACCCATCTTGTTTTCAATCTTAGGGGGAAAATTCATTTCAGTCTTTCACCCATAAAGTATGTTAATTATAGGTTTTTCAATAGATGCTACATACTAAGTTGAAGAATTTTCCTTTTACTCCTAGTTCACTGAGAGTTATTATCATGAATGATGTTGATTTTACCAAATGTATGTTCTGTATCTGTTGAGATGACTCTGCAGTTTTTCTTCTTTCGTTTGTTGATATGGTAAATTCCATCACTCATAATTCCACCAATCCCAGAGATAACCACTGTCCACATTTTCCTAAATTCCCTTCCAGTCTTTAATCTGTAAATATAACTTACATAATAAAATAGAAAGTGGTATTTATATAATTTGTATAATTCTTTCCTGACACATTATTAAGAACTATTTCATGTTATTTAACCTTATTTAAGAACACAATTTTCCTGGCTAAATAAAAGCACAGCCTATATATTTACAATAATAATGTAATAATAATAATAATATAATGATAATTACAATAATTGAACAATAACACTTTCTTTGTACTAATGACTATTCTAAGTATTGTTACATGTATTAATATTTTACTCTCAGAACAACTGTATGAGATGGATATGACGACGATGATGATGTCCATTTTATAGCTAAGGAAACGGACAGATTGGACAGCTCTCTCAAGGTCTCACAGCCAGTAAGTAGTGGAGCTCTATTTCAGGCTCCATAGACTATAGTCTTTCCCATATTATACTGTTTATACTGTCACTGTACAATACACAAATTCTTATTATGTCATTGCCTTTATGTGCTACATAAATAACGCACTGATAAACACAACTGGAAATAAATCTTTAACCATATCTCTCGTTATATCCTTAGAATAGAATTATAAAGAAGAATTAGGGGTCCAGGTTTTGGTACCTTGAACTGCCCTGCCCAATTGCTTTTTCTGAACAGTCCTATCAAAGGTGGACATACTGCAGCCAAATCCAGATTCACTTTTTAATTTTGTTAATTTTTGATAAGTAAAAAAATAGTGGAATATTTTTCAATGTTTAAGGTGTTCCTATGTTTATTACTTCATTTGTGTTTGTGTTTCCTGTTTGTTATTCATGTTTTTTGCCAATATTCAGATTTGAATGAAATTTTTATGTATCAAATCAACAATTTGTTCTGAATTTTCCATTTGTTTTAAATTTTCTTTGCTTAGCTTATCTTTACTTTTTCCTCTTATCATTTTGGACAGTACTTTTAAAGTCAAATCATTTTTTCGTTTGTATTTTATTCCTCACATATATAAGAAATTTCTTGCTGAGTCAGTATTAGATTGGATATACTTATATATTTATACACGTATTTTTGTATATATGTATATATATATTTAATTCATATAAAATAAATCTTATTGTATGCTGTGAGTTGAGGATCTAACTCAGCTGTTTCCTAAGTAGTAACCCAATTATCTTAGTATCATTAATTCCATAATCTTATTTTGTAAGTAATTGATGACAACTTTATCTTAACTTGTTATATATGCTCTCTATTCCGCTGTACTGATCTATTATTACTCTAGCAAAGCAAAACAGTGTAGAACAGTCTGGGTTTAGATCCACTATTGTCACTGTCATATGAGCTTGAATAAGTCACTTAACCTCTCTGAGCCTCATCTTCCTCATTTGCATATGTTGTTTTTAACATTAAATGGAAAAAAAAAGTATATACAGCACTTACTTTAATGCCTGGCACATAATAAGCTCTTAGAGATATCTGCAGTTTTATTGTTTCCTTTACTCTGCTAGGTCCAAGTTCAAGTTATTGGGCTACTTCCATTTTCCCACTCCCCTCTTTGCCCGAGGCCTGGCCAAGAGCCAGATGGCCTATGTGACATGTGACTAAATACTGGCAAATGGTGTACAAGCCAACTTCCAAAAACGTTCTTTGCAGAAAGGGAGATTCTCCCCCTTCCACATACCCTACTTGTTCCAGAATGAAATCTAGAAAATGCGGCCGGATATCCAGAACCCTGTTGGACCATGTGATGAAGATGTTTGTGAAAGATCTGGGGTGGTGGAGATAAACAAAATAAGCTTGGTGTCTCCCGAGAATGGAGTTGCCCTGGACTGTTTCTACCTAGATTTCTGTGTGAGAGATGAAACCTTTACTTCTTTAACACATTATCCTACAGTTTCTATTATTCACAAGTTATCTCCTTTTCAATGATATAGTTGAATCCCAAATTCAAGAAAGGATGCTATTTGCATGCTTAAGTGTTTTGAGCTTAAGGTCTTTTGCATTATGAGTAAGAAATAGTTCTCTCATCTCTATCAATTCTAGTTTAGAAAACCAATATTTGCTCTTTTGAATTAGGTTGTTATCAATTAACATGCGAGTAACTGGTGCCAACTTTGAAAGAAAAGATGAATAGAATCTTAACCATCAAACAGAAAAAAACACTGTTTTTTTTTGTTTGTTTGTTTTTTTGGAAACTCCTCTCAAATGCCCTTCATATGAACCAAAGTGTTAAAAGTGAATATATTTTTCATCATTGCTTCAGGACTAAGCCATACAAAATAGATTAATTGTCAATGAAGAGAGCAAAAGTAGGTAATTCAGTTTCCCAAGAAAGTTTTAGTAAATGAATTGTCTATTTGGCATTTTGCATTGATCACTTAGCCACAATAATGAACAATCCTCTTATTTATACTGTATTGAAAATTGAAGCTCAGAATTACACTATAGTTCATTTTTCCTAATATTAATCTTCAATCATTATAAAGTGCCTTCGTGTTGTTTTCTAATAAAGTCAGATGTACCAGTTTCACTAAGTTAATTATGTTAGCTTCAAGAAGTGGATTATTTAAGGGATCAAAGTATTCATGTGCTGCCTTTAGATATAAAGTCCAAATAAGGAAAAAGAACTAGTTAAATCTTTCCTTTACCTCAAGACTGATGAGCATGCTTTGGCCCTCCTGTGGTTATTACACTTGAGCTTGCTCTCAAGGATGGACACCAAGGGGAGATATGAGATAAGGCTGGGGATAAAGCACCTAGTGCAATGTCCTTCCAAAGGATGTATTTTGGAGACACTGCTCTCTGATGCTTCTAATAGCCTGTGCCAAAGAGAATTTCCACCATTTCTATCTCACTCGCTAACCCCAGAGAATATCCTGCTAGATAACAATGGGTAAAGTAAACGCATTTAATTTCAGATGGTACAGCATCCTGCGTTAGCAGGCTCTCCAGAGTGGCACAAAAGGAAAGTCCCCTTTTAATAGTTTACATGAAGTTAATTCCATGGCAAAGCACTTTTTGCAGGTCTTTTCCAATTAGAAATATCTGGATCTCCTGTTAGAGATTTGTCTTTACATTTATCTTTTTATAACTCACAGAATTTTAGAATATTAAAATTTGTGATTCTAAAACTCGTTCCATGATAGATTATCAAACTACTGTGAAAAATCTCAAAGCAAATGTACTTGCTCTAGGAGTTGATTCACTCACTTATTGGACACATGTTGTGTGCTTAGTAGTGGGAATAAAACACATAATCTATATTTCATCCTCAAACAATGTCATTTGGGTGGGGGGACACTGACATGATAATGATCATCACAATCCCTTAAATATATAGGAAGCCAAGACTAACTTTGCTTAAAGTATCAGGGAAAGCTATACAAGAAATATCTGATGCTTAATAACGAGAAGGAATTCACCATGTGGAGGAGATAAACTACGAGATCTCCTGGTCCTGCAAGTGATTACTGAGCTCATAAGACTCTAGCATATCCCAAAGAATGTCCATTTGGCTTTGAGCCATCTGAAAGGAAAAGGAAAGAAATAAATACTTGTTTATCAGGTTTGATGCCTAGATAAGAGTTATTTGCTAAGGGATCTAAATGCATTAACATCTGTAATCTTGGTAAAAAAAAAAATATATAAGACATGCACTACCATCCTCTTTTCACAAATAAAGGCACTGAAATTCAGAGAAGTCGAGTATAACGTATCTAGTAATTGACAGACCCAGGATTTTTCCCAGCTTTGTATAGCTCAAAAGTGTCACCAAAAGACCAAAGTCCTTCCTGTAACCATAAATCTGTCTCTGGGTTTCTGACAATCTTTTTTTTTTTTAAAGATTTTATTTATTTATTTGAGAGAGAGAATGAGAGAGAGCACATGAGAAGGGGGAGGGTCAGAGGGAGAAGCAGGCTCCCTGCTGAGCAGGGAGCCCGATGCGGGACTCGATCCCGGGACTCCAGGATCATGACCTGAGCCGAAGGCAGTCGCTTAACCAATTGAGCCACCCAGGCGCCCTAGGTTTCTGACAATCTTTTGTCCTGAGAGAAGAAAGGTGGTGAGGGACTGAAATTCCAAAAGGGGCAGTGTAGCTTAGGGTTTATATTAGAGTCTTAAAGTCAGACAGGTCTGGGTTTAGTAAGTTCCCGACCATGCTACTTAACGAGCTTAGACAAGGTACTTAGCTTCTCTACAATTCAGTTTCTCTGCAAAATGTGAGCACTAAAAACATCCACTTTCAGGCAGTTGTGTGAGAATGACATTCAGAAATGCATGCAGAAACCTGTAGCTCTACACTTGACACATACATCTACTTAATAAATATCAGCCAAACTCTACTCAAGCAACTGAACATGCCCAGAACTATGAAAATGTGTCTGGCTTCCTAACAGAATTCAGATACCCAGGAGCAATTCCAAATCCCTAAGGAAGAACTCAAGTTCTCCTGAAGGATTGTTAGAATTCAGAGCTTCAGCTCAAATCTAGAATTTTAGCTTTAAGTCTGATTGACTTCCTGGACCAACCTAGCATTCCTAAAGGTCAAGAGTGGTAAAGAGTGATCTGGGAGTGAAGTCTGAAGGCCCATCTAAGCCACAGATTTGGGGCACCCCGGTGGGTGGGACCTGATATTCTTTGCAAAAAACCCCAAACATTTATTTTTATTTACAGCAGGAACTCTCAGAGCTCTTATTAATAGAAAAACATAGGATCATGAAAAGTAGATATATAGGATCACTACATATATAGACACAACACAGTATACAATACAATAGAACAATACACTGTGTGTGTGTGTGTGTGTGTACACAATTTTACATACCAGTATCACTTTGTGTTATATTGATTCTTTGGGCATTTTTTGCTCCAAATAAACCTTATAGCTAAATATCAGTACAATTAAGTTAGTGGTTTGCTTTATATAGGTGCTTAATTGCTTTAATAATGTCAGATGGATGTCAATGAGAATAAAAACATGGGGAAAACCATGAAATGGCACAGGTGTCTGGCTTGCTTAAGGATGGAGTCCTCCAGGTACATGCATGTTACATTATGCGCTGCCTTTCAATCTGCTTCAATCACCTGAAGCATTTAGCAAGCATAGCTAGAAGGAAACTTAGATCACCCAATTCAATCTCTCGTTTTAGAGTTGAGAAAAATGACACCCAGAGGGTTGTTATTTGCTTAAGGTAACCAAATAAATTAACAACTTTCCTAGAAATAGGAATTTCTTCTACAATATCCAGCTCCTCAGGACACATTCCTAACTCTGTCAACTTTTGAATAATTTGAATAAGAGGCTTAGTGACAAAGCAAACTCAAAAATCTCCAAATTTTTAAGTCACGTACCTTAAATATCAGAAAGACTCTTTTCCCCTTAAATGTTGTATTAGCATTGGCATTTGCTTTTAGTACTAATCAAGCCCCACCTTTTGTGTAATACACCATCAGAAATGCCTATGATGTGCCACCTTTATGATATATCTGTTGATGTAATTTAACAACTGGTCCAAATTCTGCATGTCGTAAAGTTTTCTTAGCAAACTTTTAATCTCTTTTACCTTTTTCATTTTACTTTATAAGTTTCTGGTTGACGGTATGCAATTTGCATACCATTCAATTTCCCTTTTATGCACTAGACTAGTAGGCTAAGCATCTTCCTCATAATTGTAGCTCATTATTTAACAATTAAATAAAATATTTAATTTAGTAAAATAAATTATTTAACAATTATTTATCTCACCACTAAACTGCAAGCCCGTTCAGGGACACCAAAGATTCCTTGCACAAAGCCCTGAACATAATTGGTTATCAAAAATATTTTTTGATGAATGAATGGAATACAGATTGATTTCCATATTAGTCTCAGGGAAAAGACATAGGAATACAGAACCTATAGTTTGTCACCAATCAAATGCCTAAAATACTTTCCACCAGATGTAACATGTTTTGAAATATCACATTTTTTTTATTATGCGTTATCAAAATTATCCTGAAGACAAAGGAATAACTGAGATTGGATTAAACTTGTTTAATAGTATTTGTATGAGTTTAAGTCCACCTTGCTAAAGGTGATACTTTCTATCAGTTTCACTAGATCAAATTTAAGAATAAGACTGGAGAATAGCTTAAAGTATACTTGTAAGTAAATATGCCCAGTTCTGTGAGTCGATCTCTTTGTTGCTCTAACCTTTGTGTTCCAAAGGACTGCCATGTAACTAACTGCATAGACACTGGAAGAAAAAGATTGAGTCAGGGGATTTTTCGACGCTAGAAAAATGACATTAACAACAGCTGACTCTCTATCCCCAAGTTGAGAAGATATGGATGATGCAAATCAACTTGAGGATGTAGTCATACCATGTGCCTGGAACCCTGTCATCAATACTATCCATCTTATCCAGGACTTTATTTAAGAAGAGAACTAGCTAATCTAGAAGGCCTGGAGTTGTAGCTAGAAAGCATCCCATGAAAAAATGAGCACTTGCAGCAAAACCTACAAGGCTAGAACAGTGTTCTTTCAGACCACACCTAGGCAAGAGGAAGAGGGTGGTAGTTTGGATTTGGATTTCTGTCCACCTATATCTCTCTGATGCCCCACATCCCCCACTCCCTGCTGGAGGATTAAATTTATTTTCTTCATTGATGTTAGTCCCATCCATATGACCAGCTTAAAACGATGAAACTTCACGTTGAAGTTATGTTTGTCCCCTCTGAACACAGCTCACTGTGTCTCTTCCTTCTTTCATGCGATCAGGTAGAGGCTGTTCCATCAGTGGGGATTCTGGAGCAAAGAAGACATGCTGCAAACCTCAACCAACCCATCGCAAGCATGCAACTTGAGCAGGAAATGTAAATTGCTGATTCAAAGCATTGCGATTTGAGGGTTCTTTATTATCACAGCATGTTTTTGCTGACAGATATAAACAGAAAAGCTGATATTTGATTACCTTCTGTATGTTTGAAAAAGATTTCCTCTGAAAAGGAGTGGAACTGGTGGTGGAAGAGACCAAGACATTTTGAAGACAAAACACAGAGATAAACCTCAATGAAAAAAATGCCAACAGAAGTTAAAATAAAAATTAGAGTGAATCTAAAATAAAAATGAGAGAGAGAGAGAGAGAGGGAGAGGGAGAGAAAAGAAAAACAAAAAACCAGAAGGGACTGGAAATGTATCCACTATATCATAAGACTGATGGAAATAATCACAAAATCTTGTCTTTGCCTTTGCTCTGAGAAAAACTACATGATCCAGAATGGCACTGATGTTATTACATATGGACCCTATGCAAGGAGCACATCAGCTTACTTAGTGCCCTGATCATGATTTTTATTTTATTTTTTTTTTTTTAAAGATTTTATTTATTTATTTGAGAGAGAGAATGAGAGAGAGAGAGCACATGACAGGGGGGAGGGTCAGAGGGAGAAGCAGACTCCCTGCCGAGCAAGGAGCCCGATATGGGACTCGATCCCGGGACTCCAGGATCATGACCTGAGCCGAAGGCAGTCGCTTAACCAACTGAGCCACCCAGGCTCCCGAGCCCTGATCATGATTTTTAAATACCATTTTCTAATCAAATAAACCAGGGTTCACCACAGAAGTGGTTGATTACAGGGTGGGGTAGGGGAAAATACAAGATGAGGCTGAAGCACCTTGTCATACCAAAAATAAGGAAGTGATTAAACAAGAATGGGGGCATGTAGAAAGAACAGAGCTGCCAACCTGAAAAATCGCCCAGTAGTCAAGGTGGAACAATTTGAGCACAAAATAAATAATAACAGCATTGGATTTTAACCCATGGAATAACATAAATTTTCATGAGTGCGTAAATAAAAAATAGAGTCAGTAAGTACGTAGGGAAGAAATAGAATAGAATTTGAATTGGTAAGTACATAAAACAAAAAATCATTATCAGACAAACACCACAGTAATAATTTTTGCAGACTAGATCCACTGATGGATACTAAAATCAGTGGACAGATGTTTGAGGAGAAACAGACTTGGTGAGTATGGAAGTATTAACTTTACAGTGGAGAAATCTGGAAAGCACCACCGTAATCAAGTGATTAAAGTGAACGTCACCAGTGATAAGACACACCAACGTCATGAACCGCTTGACATGATGCTCCAAGAAGTAGGTGTCATTTCTGTGGTATTCCTGACAAAAATCCATAACCTCATTCCAATCATGAGAAAACATCAGATTCAGATTGAAGGACTTTCATCAAAACAACTGCTCAGTACTCTTCAAAAGAGACATTATGAAAGATAAGAAAGACTGAGAACTGTCACACATCGTAGACTAAGGAGAATAACAAGTAAATGTAAGGTGGGATCCTGGATAGTATCCTGGAACAGGAAAAGCACATTTTAAGAAATGGCGAAGTTTGGGGGTGCCTGGGTGGCTCAGTCGTTAAGTGTCTGCCTTCGGCTCAGGTCATGATTCCAGGTCCTGGGATCGAGCCCCACATCGGGCTCCCTGCTCGGCGGAAAGCCTGCTTCTCCCTCTCCCACTCCCCTTGCTTGTATTCCCTCTCTCACTGTGTCTCTCTCTGTCAAATAAATAAATAAAATCTTTAAAAAAAAAAAAAAAGAAATGGCGAAGTTTGAATGGGGTCTGGAGTTTAGTCAACAGCAGCGTAACAATGTTAATTTCTTGATTTTGATAATTGCACTTTGGTTATGTAAAATGTCACCATTAGGGGAAGCTGAGTGAGGAGTATACTGGTATTCTCAGTCCACTTTTGCAAATTTCTGTTGGGCTAAATAATTAGGTCAAAATAAAAAGTTAAACAAAATATATCCAGAATCTGAGTACTTCTCAACACCTTCATTTCTACCACCCTGGGTCAGAGCCAGCTCTCCTGAATTATTGAGACAGCCTCCTAAAACATCACCCTGCTTCTGTGCTCTCCCTCGCTCCCTGCTGAGTCATCTTTTGAACAGGTAAGTCAGACCATGTCACATCTCTGCTCACATCCTCTAATGACTCCTAACTTCCATCGGAGCAAATCAGTACTTTCAAGGGCCTACAAAACCCATGCAATCTGGCTCCTCATTCTCCCTCTACTTTTCTCCATTTCCATCATGCCTTTCATGCCAACTCAATTCCTTGCTTTCTTTGAACACTCCAGACCCACCATCCTGCCTTAGAGCCTTGCACAAACTGTTCCTTCTGGAGCTCCCCTCCCCCTCCCACCAAACCCACACCCCACATCCCATATACAGTGTCTTATTTTCTAGCTTGAATTTAAATCTCTCCTTCTTGATGAAGCTTTTGGTGACCACTCTATTTAATGGTACAACAGCATCCCAGCTCCATCCCCTAGAAAAGGAGGACACTCTTTTTCTTCTTCTATAGAGTCTCATCTTCTAACACACCAGATAGTTTGCTTACCAGTTTTGTTCACTTTTCCTATCTTTCTTCCTCCATTTACAGCCCCTTCCTTCCAATTTAAGCTCCTTAAAGAGAGAGAGAATACTTATTTTTTTCACTGAGGCATCCCTAGAACCTAAACAATAATGAGTACATAAGGAGTGCTCAGTTTGTATGATTTCAAGTAATCAACGATTCATTCATCCATTTATATTATAAGCAAAAATTGGAAGGCTATGCTTTGTGATTAACTCCACCAGATACTTTACAAAGTGGATTTAACGATCCTAAGGGTGACACTATCTAATCTCATTTTTTTAGAAGTGAACAAATATATTCAACCAGATATTTTATTCTTTCATGCAACAGCTCTTGTGGGCTTCTGGGGAATATTTTGATAACCTCTTCAATAAGCTTGGGTCCTGTGACATATACTAAGTTAAATCACTTACAGCTAAAGCTAAATGACCATGATCAACATCAAGGCATAAATTTAACACTTCTTGCTTGATTTTTACAAATGAGAGTATAGGTCATATTTAGGTACATATTATTAAATTTTATTGGACTAATTTATTTATTTATTTTTTTTTTTAGATTTTATTTATTTATTTGAGAGAAACAGAATGAGAGACAGAGAGCACGAGAGGGAAGAGGGCAGAGGGAGAAGCAGACCCCCCGCTGAGCAGGGAGCCCGATGCGGGACTCGATCCCGGGACTCCAGGATCATGACCTGAGCCGAAGGCAGTCGCTTAACCAACTGAGCCACCCAGGCGCCCTGGACTAATTTATTTTTATGTTGTATGGACATCTACAGCAATTGTTTTAGATTTTTTATTTTCTAAAGAAACTACAAACTTTGTTATTTTTCCCAACAGATTCATAAAAGCCATTATTCCTTCCTTGATCCCATGTGAATTTTTAATTGGTGCTATTATACTTCTCGAAGGGTTTAGAAACAATAGGCCTTATGTGCTTTTAACCGGCAGTAGCCAAACTTTTTTTGCAATCTCAGCCAGAGTGAAAAATATCCTAAATTGGTGGACTAGTTTTTATGAGGAACTGTTTTTTTTTTTTCTTTGCTTTGCTTTCATTTCTTTTTCTTTGTCCTTTTTTTTTTTTTTTTTTTTTTTAATGTAAAGGAGGTAATGGGTGTTGGTAATGTTGTGGTAGACGGCTCGTTTCCAGCATGCAATCAAGCTTCTAAGAAGCCTTGTGTTTTGTTTTCTATTCGTGGTTGGTTGCCCCCTTTAACCTTATCAAAGCAGTTAAATTTCTTCAAACTGTCAACCAGAGCCATGTCAGCATCTTAAAGACAGTCACTGCTGACATGGCTCAGCAAAGCTGAATTGATCTTCCACCCCTCGGGGCATTGCACACAGCCAGGCCCTGCACCACCACCCAGAGCTTGATTTAAAGTTCAGCCCTTTCTGCCTTGTTGTGGGGAAGGCAAGCTGTGCTGCTCTGTAACAGTATTTAAAAATACTTTTGCTTACACATGTAACACTTCAGCCTTTCTCTGGGCCTTGGAGGTGCCTAGGGGAGGGAAGTTTGAGGAAAGAGATTGAGAGAGCCAGAAGTAAATACATGCTGTGTGTCCTGGGGCTTCGATGATAATCAGACCAAGTACGTTGTTGCCAATCAAATGGCATGACGTACTTTCTTACCAAATTCTCGATATTTTTTTCCCACCCTTCTCCAAGTTTCCCTTCCTTGAATTATTCTGGTCCATACTCATTATGCTTAAAGACTTGGCAGGATCAGTTCCTAGAATGGATTCTTCAAAACAAATATTGTTGTCTCATGGTTTCGTTATTGTGATGACTAGAAAGTTATGTTATGTCCAGGGTGTGTGGATTTGAGAAGTGTTTTCAGTTTCTTTTGTTTCCTTTTGTTTTGTTTTCAGTTTCAATAAGAAGCCACACTTAACTTTTTTTTTTAAAGTAGGCTCCACACCCAATGTGGGGTTCAAACTCATAACCCGAGATCAAGAGTTGCACACTCTACCGACTGGGCCAGCCAGGTGCTCCAGCAGTCATCACAAGCCTTTTCCACCATGTAGTCTATCCTTAAGTTACTTGTGTGTCCTCCTCTCATGGAGTTCTTTTTTAGAAGAAATCTTGTACTATAAAATTTTACTTAAAAAAATATTTGCTGTTGGTTTGTTAATAGTTCTGCATAAAAATTTGCATTTGAACTTACTACACTAAGTAATTTCCAGAGTAACACTGCCTCTTGGGCTATCATAAGCCCTTTTGATAAAATCTAAAATTCCTGGAGTTCAATAATCATCTTTTCAATGAGCATCTTTTATAAATCAGGCATTGGGCTTACTATTGGAGTTACAAAGATAAATAAGGCAGTTCTTGCTCTCTAGGAGCTCACAGTGTAGTCAGGGGAGATAGGTAAAACAAACAAACAAACAATAATAGAAAAACAACTAAGAAAAATGCTCATTGCTCTATGCATGCGATGGGGATGATGCATTTTCCATGGATGGTGTACCATAAGTCCCCACACCTTTGAAAAAGAAACAACCCCCAACTCTACTGCTATGAAGGAGCTATTATATAAGACTTCAATTTCTTTCTTTTTTTTTTTTTTTAAGAGAGAGAGAGAATCTTAAGCAGGCTCCACTCCCAGCATGGAGCCCGACTCATGGCTCGATCTCATGACCCTGAGATTATGACCTGAGCCGAAATTAAGAGTTGGACATTTAACCGACTAAGCCACCCTTGTATTCCAAGTCTTCAAATTTGATGAAATAAATGACAGAATTAAAGTACTTTATCTAAGACCCAAAGCATCTTGGTTAACCAAGTTGTGTGTAGCATTCCCACACAGGGAATATGATATCCAAGAGCCCGGAAGGGAGACTGGAAAGTCTCAGAAGTAATAAAGTGACTGTTATACTGATTCTGACTAAACCCTACCCTAACTCTTGCTCTCCTGTCAGCATACCACTCATTTCCACTAAACAAGCACCACATTAGTGTGCTGACTTTTCTCTCCCTTCAGTTATATTAATAAAATTGTATTTTCTCTTCCCTCCCTCCCTCCTCATCTCCCTTTTTCTGTCTTTCTATACACACACACACACAATATATATATATAATACATATTATATATTAACATGCTTATGTGAGATTTTACTCTTCAATTGTCTCACAACTTTACACATAAAGCACCCCACAGTTACTGACCGTTTTTAACTTTCTTTCTTTCAATCTTATTTAATTTCATAGATCCATCACAACTAATGACCTTCAAAATTGTGATGCTTAACCATTGGTTTAATGCTCATAGGTCAAGAGCATACAGGCATATCATGCAAGATAGTGAGTGAAATGACCTTCAATCTCCTTATTTGTTCATAATTTTACCAATGAAGACAGCTGGATTTTATAAATCATAGGAAGAAATCAAGACAATTCACTTTATAAAGGGCCCACGCATTAAAAAAAAATCAAAGATATTAGGCACTCTATCAAGGAGTCTATGAAATTGTCAACTGGTAGAATTTTAAGTACTGTCTTTACTACCAGTGATACGTCCCTTCAGGAGCTTTCATCTGATTTCATTTTCATTTTACAATCAAACTGTAATTACTATACTCTCTCTGCAACTACTCAAAATACATATCCAGCTATCATTGTGGTATTAGGTAATGCTATTTACTCATTCCAGAATTTGCCAGAATGTTCCATGTGCTTTTTTTCCCTCAGTAGAACTTTAAAAACTATTTTAGCCAAATGTAAGCATTGTTACATGAAGTTTATGTGAACTTTTCATGAACACCTGTTCAACTTTATCTAAACCAAGAGCTGATCCTTGGTAAATCTTATTTACACATTTCACAGTATCCAAACATCGCTTCCCTGAAGGCTTTGAAATGATTTCAGAATAATCATTTACTTTCTTGATGTGCCCTCTTACAGGAATCACAAGGGACCCTAAAGTCTTCATGTAAAATTTGAATTGAAGGAGTGATTTAGCCCAGAAGATAGCAGTCACCTCCCAAAGTGAAACCCCTTTGGTTCCTGGGTCTAAACAAAGGCAGATCAATAGGCTTTAAATGCTTGTGATTTGGGAGTTGAATGAGGAAGAATATATTTTTTTTTATACTTAACAACTCAAATGCCAATAGTCTGGCTGAGAAAATTGAAAGGACTGATAGTGAAGGCAGACAGACTAGAAAGGAACCTATGGCAGTTGTCAGCCTAGAAATGATGAGGGTCTTTGCAACACAAATGAAGAAAAGATGATTTTTGCCAGGTATTGAGAAGGACAACTACTCAGGCCTTGGCAAATGACTTTAAATGGCTACAGAGATGAATAAATCAGAAATGACTCTGAGATTCTGCTTCAAGGTCTTGAGCACAGCTGAAATTGAACTCATTACCTCTTCATAAATGCCGCTCCTCCTCCTGACTCCTGACATCCTCATCATCTTAGTTCCAGTGGATCCATTTCCTCTAAAGGGATCTTTTTACAACCCCCTCCTACCTGGTTGTTCTGCCTTTGGTCTTCCCACATCTTCACATATTGGTATAACCCATAAATTGGAAATAGAGTGCATTTCCAGCAGCTCTTTTCATACTAGCTGGGTTGGCAATCCATCATCATCTTCAGCCAACGAATTTGGAAAGTTTGGGGTTAGACAACAACAACAAAAAATAAACCAGAAGACAAGCTTATGTTAAATTGGTAGATATCATCATCATACACCATATAGTTTTCAAAGTATTTTCACATGTGATTTTTACAATAACTCCCTAAAAGTAGGAATTCCTTTACAAGGATGGATATGAGACTCAGAGATTTAACTCTCTGGCTGAAAATCACAGAGCTATTAAATTTTGGTAACCTTTAGTGGAGTACAATGTAGAGACTTGCAATTATTAAATATTTCCTCCTTTTTATCCAGATCCAATTCCCCATATTAGAAACCATAGGTTATGAGATCTAAATATGCCAGGTTTTATGAGATAATAACTAGAGATTATATGGACTTCTTTTCAAAATTTTTCCAATCACACTATGAACTTGACTCCTGGTTTTTAACCTTTGCCTTTTATATACTAGAAAAAGTTTCTAGGGCAGAATCTAAAATTTTTTTAATAGTTCCCTGTCATCAAGAACCAGGAGAAATCACTGGGCTCTCCATTCTCTACGTTTATGTGATGTTCAAAATAGGTGGCACGATGTCATGAATAGCCCGAGATGCAGGGGAGGGGCAGAGGGAGAGGGAGAGAGATAATCTTAAGCAGGTTCCATGCCCAGTACAGAACTCGACATGGGGCTCCATCTCATAACCCTGAGATGATGACCTGAGCCGAATTTGAGAGTCAGACACTTGACCAACTAAGCCACCCTGGCACCCCATCAAATCAACTTCTTTCATGAAAATATTATATATCAACATTATTCAATAATCCATTTATTTAACAAATATGTGCTGAGCATCCACCCTGTTATAGATGCTAGGAATTCAACAATAAGCTAAAGGATAGGGTTCCTGTTTTTTCACAGGTTACATTTATTGGGGGAGATAAATAATATACAAATACAGACACTACTGCTTAATATAATTTCAGAGAATGATAAGTTCTATGAAGAACAGTAATAAAAGCTAAGTCTACTGAGTTTGATCTGGGTGGGGAGGGTTTTTATGTTTTTCATGTTTTTAGTTAGGACGGTCAGGGGACGTATCTCCAAGGAAGTGATAACTGAATAAATCCCTGATGATGCATTGAAAAGTTCAGGGAAATGTTGGAAAAGAAAAATAAAGCTAAGAGAAAGTCTCTGAGAAGGAAATATTGACAATTCAAGTATTATGAACCAGCAAGAATGGAGTAAGAGCAGGGTAGAATAGCAGAAAAAAGTTCAAAGTGGTAGAGAAGGACCAGATCATGAAAGGTGTTTAGATTATGGAAGTGGTCAGAATAAGTGCTCTCCCCCCAACTGCCCACTGATATCCACACTCAAATCCCCAGAACCTGTAAATACATTATCTTAAATGGAAAAAATTATTTGTAGATACGATTAAAGTAAGCATCTTGAGATTATCCTGGATTATCTGGCTAGACCCAATCTGATTACGTGAGATCTTAAACTCAAACAACTTTTCTCAACTACGGTTAATGAAAGAGATGTGATGAGGGAAGCTGGATCAGAATGATGATATGCGACTGGCCTTAAAGATGGAGGAAGGAAGTCACAAGTCAGGGAAAGTGGATGGATTCTAGAAACTGCAAAAGACAAGGAAATGGATTCTTTCCTAGAGATTCCAGAGAGTAATGCAGTCCTCCCAGCACCTAGATTGTAGCCTACTGAGACCTGTGTCAGATTTCTGACTTACAGAAATGTAAGATAATAAATTTGTGTGGTTTTAAGTCGCTGAGTTTGTGGTAATTTGTATAGTAGTAATGTAAAACCATTACATGGGTTTTGAGCAGGGGAGTGATATAATACCTATGACTCATGTTTTAAGCAGCAATACCATGTGGAGAATATAATGTTAGGGAGGGCAAAATGGCAGCAGGAAGACTAGTTAAAAATGCTATGCTAAAAATAGCTATGGTTGCTTGGACTAAGGTAGCCAAGGTGATGGCAATAGTAAGTGATAATATTTGGGATAAAATTTGGGTGTAAAATCAACATAACGGTGGTTTTCAAAGCCACTGGGCTAGATGAGACCATCCAGCTGCACTGCCCAATACAGTAGCCAGTAACTACATGTGGCTCTAAATTAAAATGAATTAAAATTAAAAAATAAACATTTAATTTCTCAGGTACACCAGTCACATTTCAAGTTATTAATAGCCAAATGGGGCTAGTGGTTACCATATTGAACAGCACAAAGAATCTTTTCATCATTACAGAAAATTCTGTTGGTCAGGGCTGATGGTAGCAAGACAAGTTAGAGAAGAAAAACAAAAAAGAATCAAAGACAGATTCCTGGATTATTCTTTCTTTCTTTCTTTCTTTCTTTCTTTTTATTTTTTTTAAAGATTTTATTTATTTATTCATGAGAGACAGAGAGAGAGAGAGAGAGAGGCAGAGGGAGAAGCAGGCTCCCAAGGAGCAGAGAGCCCGATGCGGGACTCGATCCCAGAATGCTGGGATCATGACCTGAGCCAAAGGCAAACGCTTAACCATCTGAGCCACCCAGGCGCCCTCCTGGGTTATTCTTATTTGCAGAGTCAGGGATTGGAAAAGGAGCCAGCAAAAGAGACTAAGGAGTGGTCAGTGCTTATTTTTTCCAAGATTTAAAAATATCATAATACAGGGGTGCCTGGGTGGCTTAGTCAGTTGAGCGTCTGACTCTTGAATTTGGCTCAGGTCACAATCTCAGGCTTGTGAGATCAAGTTCCACATTGGGCTCCATGCTCAGTGGGGAGTCTGCTTGAAGATTCTCTCCCTCTGCCCCTCTCCCTGGTTGCTCTCTCTCTCTCTCTTTCTCATAAATAAATAAATCTTTAAAAAATATATCATAATACAAATTAGGATACTACATTTATAATAGAAAATGTAATTCTATATGAGATTAACATAAATGTGGTCTGTGTAGATTTAGCTATTGGATTAGTTTAACAATCAGGTGGTATTAGCTTTCTTGGAGATTCCAGTTGTTGTTAAGTCCTTTTCAAAATGGAACCTTGGCTCTGAAGCACAGTCAGGAAAGGAGAAAGGCAATGAGAGAAGCAGTGGCATGGCACAAGAGAAAAGTATTGCCGTCTTCATAATTTTGTACTGGACCATCTTTGAAGGAGAAAGGAAGGGGAAAGGAGAAGAGAAGCTGATGAACAAGGAAAGCAAAGTTCACTCGAGCAATGGAACCAACACACTGTTTTCCCTGGCCATTCCCAGACTCACACAAAGAGTTTTCTCTTTTTAAATTGTTCTACTTATTTGATAATCATTTATATTGCTAATAAATGATCACCAGCTGAGGACTTATCAAATGTCTACTGTTCTTTAGCCTCAGTAAAACATTCAATATCTTAGAAGCAGTTGACCTCTGATACCATATTATTTGATGGTCTTGATGTACTGTCATAAAGATCAGGAAGAAGCAAGGTTCTTAACAAGGAGTCGGACCGTAGGCGAGAGACAGATGAGACTCTGAAACCAGAGGAGTGCTTTAAAGATTGGAGATTCTGAGGGGGGAGCCTGGGTGGCTCAGTTGGCTGAGCGGCTGACTTTTGATTTGGGCTCAGGTCATGAACTCAGGGTGATAAGATCGAGGCCATGTTGAGCTCGTGCTGGGCGTGGAGCCTGCTTAGGATTCTCTCTCTCCCTCTCCCTTTCCCTTTGCCCCTCCCCCTGCTCACCTGCATACATGGGCTCTCTCTCTCTTTCTCTCTCAAAAAAAGAAAAAAACCTATACAAAAATTGGAGATTCTGCGAGGAAGCAAGTAGTACAGGTAAGGGGAAGGCCACCACCACTGTGATTGTTACAATACAGTATATATAATAGCTGTCTAACAAGTATTTCCTGAGTGTATTCAGTTTTTTGAAAGATTTTTTTCTGTTACAGGATAATGAGCCAAAATAGACTCAAGTTTAGCTTCCTTTCTACCTTGCTGAGACCAAATAAATTGAAAAAAAAAAAACCTCAATGAAATTAACTAGGAAATACAAAATTTGCTGAAAGAAGAGAGAAGAGAAATAATATATGAGCTTTCATTCAATACACACTCATTATTTATTTTTTGACAATCCCTGTCCTTTGTTGCAAGGAATACAATGAATGCAAGACACAGAGTTTTTTTCCCCAAGAAACTTACATTCTACTCTACATAGAAGATTTAATGGTACAAATTATGGGTTTTTATCTTATCCAGCGATTTTTCGTTGCTGCATTCTTTTTTTTTTTTTTAAAGATTTTATTTATTTATTTGACAGAGAGAGACACAGCGAGAGAGGGAACACAAGCGGGGGAGTGGGAGAGGGAGAAGCAGGCTCCCCGCAGAGCAGAGAGCCCGATGCGGGACTCGATCCCAGGACCCTGGGATCATGACCTGAGCTGAAGGCAGTCGCTTAACCAACTGAGCCACCCAGGCGCCCTCGTTGCTGCATTCTTAAAGATACCAAAATTTAAGACCAAAAAGTGAATATTTATCATGATCTCTAAATTAGTATAAGACAATTTTTTATGTGTTTTTTGTTAACATATTCTTAGATTAAATGCCAAAGATACAGATAGCTCCCTGTTTTTTCAACCAGATTTAGCCACCTCCTCTATGGTAGTTTATATAGGAAGTTCTCCTATCAGGGTTAGGTAATGAGAACATAGCCATGTCACTTAATTCATCATCAACAATGTTATTCTCACTCAAATCTTGGAATACCAGAAACCACATTAGCCATAGTTATGAATTTAAGGGTCAAGCATTACATGTCATAAACCAAGAAATAACATTTGTACAAAGCCCATCTTTGTCCAGGTTATTAACAAGAATTTCTTTTTGTTCTTTCTCCACTTCTAACACAAGGAAACTAGAGATGGAGAGAATTTTCTCTCATTCCCTTTTTAGAGCCCTCTTAGAAGTTTCCTTCGCAGTACTTGGCAAAAAGCTAAATACTGTGGCTGTTCATTATGGAATATAAATCATCATAGTTACAGAATTGAAAGAGTGTTGTATTTGGGATGGGATAGGTGCCATAAGGTAGACATTATGATAGAAATAGATGATACTGACAATTGTGGCTCACACTGATATCCATAATTATCCTGGAACCATGGCAGGGAAGGGAGGGCTTTGGTGGCAGTAACTGTAACCAGCTTCTCAAACACTTCTATTGGAAACTATGTATTTTAGAGAGAAGGCCACTAACCTGAGATCAAGAGAGTTATGTTCTAGTCCAGATTAGTCAAAATAGTTCCATGATATTTGGGGTAATTTTCAATGTTCCAATTTGATCATTCTTCTCCCTATTTTGTATCCTTACTTTCTTACTTTCACTGGAAGAGATAGCAATGGGAAAGCTACACTAATTATTACTTGGCCCACTCTAGTCAATTACAACTTGTCAGTGCTCAGGATACGGTCTGTACATTTTGAATTTGGTTTTTCACTGTAGGTGAGGCTTGTGCAGGTTTGTTCTGTTGTAGACAGGAAACTACAAAACATATATGAGATAACACTATTAATCAGAAGTTATCTGGGAAGTCGGGGCAGTGTCCATTTCTCCAGGTAACTTTTGCCTCCTTAAGGGATTCTTCAGTCACCCTGTTGACTTCTTCATCTTTGAAACTAGATACACACACCCTCTCTCTCTGTCTCTCCCATACACTAGTTTTTGTGGTGAGATAATGAGCATAGGACTTAACAGCATGGACTTTAGAGTCAGAAAAATCATGACTGCTCATTCACTATTGGTATGACCTTGGACCATTGCTTAACCTTCCTGAGCTTAAGATTCTCAGTATGGAATGGAATAACACTATCTATTTAACAGAGCTGTTCTGATTATTTTTTCCAGCTTTATTAAGATATAGTTGACATATAACACTGTGTAAGTTTTGTTGTTGTTGTTGTGGTTATGGTTTTTTTTTTAAGATATATTTATTTATTTGAAAGAGAGAGAGTGGGGGGGAGGGGCAGAGGGAAAGGGAGAGAGAGACTCCTCAAGCAGACTCCCAGCTGAGTGTGGAGCCTGACTCAGGGCCCCATCCCAGGACCCTGAGATCATGACCTGAGCTGAAATCAAGAGTTGGATGGCTTAACCAACTGAGCAACCCAAGCACCCCAACACTGTGTAAGTTTAAGGTGTACAACATGATGAGTTTATATATATATATATATATATATATATATATATATACACACACACATATATAATATATAATACGATAATATATATATATTACAAAATGATTACCATAGTGTTAACACATTCATCACCTCACATAATTATCATTTTTGTATGTGCAAATAGTGAGAATTTTTAAGATCGACTCTTTTAGCAACTTTCAGGTACATAATACAGTATTGTTAAGCATAGTTACCATGCTGTACCTTAGTTCCCAGAACTTATTTATCTTATAACAGGAAGTTTGTACCCTTTGACAGCTTTCATCCACTTCCCCCAAATCCCTACTATGGCAACCAATAATCTACTCTGTTTTTGTGAAATCATTTTTTTTAGATTCCACAAATAAGTGAGATCATACAATATTGGTTTTTCTTTGACTTATTTAACTCAGCATGATACCCTCCAGTTTCATCCTTGTTGTTGTGAATGGCAGGATTTCCTTCTTTTTATGGCTGAATAATAATTTGTTGTTAGCTTATAGAAGCACAACTGATTTTTATATGTTGTTTTGTATCCTTCAACTTTACTGAATTCATTTATATATATATATCTATAAATATAAAATTCATTTATTAGTTTTAATAGTTTTTGTTGGAGTCTCTAGGGCTTTCTATATATAAGATCATGTCATCTGCAAATAAAGACAGTTTTACTTGTTCCGTTCCAATTTGGATGTTTTTTTATTTATTTTTTGTGCCTGATTGCTCTAGCTAAGTCTTTCAGCCCACAGGTGGTCTTGGTGCTTGGGTAGGCCATTGGCTGTGTTCTGATGTTGGGTGAGGTCACAGGCTGGGCTCTCTGTGTAGGCAGGGCTTCTACCTACACCCTGTAGTTGGGTGGGGCTGAAGACATGCTCAGCATTAGGGTGGGGTCACTGTCTATGCTCCTTGGTTGGGGGGGCCCAGGTTGTGTTCAACAATTTGGCAGCGCCATAAGGTGAGATCTGCTGCTAGGCAGGGTTGTAGGCTAGGTTCTTTGGCTGGGCTTTAATGCTGTCCACTGGCTCTGTCTAGGCTCCCTGGTTATTTGGTTCCAAATGCTATGCTCAACAGTTGGACAAGACTGCTGACTTGGCTGTCTATCTGAGCGGCCTACAGGATAGGCTTCTTCTCATCCAGATTCTCTGGCTATGTTTCTTGGTGAAAGGGCACTGGAGGCTATGCTCAGCATTTGAACAGGTCTGTGATCTTCCTCACCTGCCCAGGCAGACTGTAGGATGTATTCCCTTGGCAATGGGCATCTGTGGCCAAGCTTCTATTGGGACAGGGCTAGAGGTTATGCTCAGCAATTGGGTGGGCTTTGAGCCTGCTTCCTTGCCCAGATGGGCTATAGAATGAGCTCCGTGGCTGATATGGCTTGTTGGCTAGAGACTCAAACCAGGCAGAACTGCCAACTGAACTCCTTGGCTAGACAGGGCCATTGGCTTGGTTTTACAGATGGGAAGAGCCAGTGGCTGGGATATCTGCTCAGGAGCAGCTCCAAGCAGAGTGCAGTCTGCCAAGATCTGAGTGCTGGTTTTTATAAGCCCTGTCCCCCTTTTTCATCTTTATCTGATCCCCTGTGGTTGAGCCCTGTAGATTCTCCCATTGACCCCCAAGAAGTGAGAACTGAGTGTGCCTCCTGGGAAGAACCCTCTAATGCTGGGAAAGCTGGATGTTCACCTTGGGCTCTCTTCCCACTGGGGGAAACCATAGGCCCAGGGGTACCTCCTCCCTACAGAGCTATACTGGCTTGGGGATGGGGCAATGTGGTCAACATGAAACCAATCTTCTTATCCTTTTAATATGGTCCTTCTCAGTCTCTGCGGCCCAAGGTTGTGTTTTAGCCTCATCCCCAGGTTCTGGGATTTTCACAATAGTGTCTTGTTTATGGATAGTTGTTAATTATTCTTCTTATGAGGGGGACTGAAGTTGGGAACACCAATGTCACCATTTTGATCACATTCTGTTCTGAGTATTAAAATTAATAGTTCAGTAAACCACTTAGTGGAAGAACAAGCATATAATATCTAGTATTATTCTTATATGTGAATTTTCTTCTTCTGGGCTCACTGTGGAACAAACACTTCTGACTAAAGAAATTAAAATATTATAACTATGGGTAGTTATAAAGTTATAATTAGTATAAAGCTAAAGTAGTGTTAAAATATTATGCCAACACATATCTATATTCTCCTTTGGCAAACACAAAAAACAGCAAGAAGAGTTTGGTCCTTCACTGAGGTTTTTTTTTTGGGTATTCTAGAAGCCAGTTTTTCCTACCTCTTGTTTTTATCTCTCTTTCACCATAATTCTCTCCTTCCTGCCAGTCTCCCCGCCTGATAGCCACACATGCAAGTACTCACACAGTGAACAAATGCTCACATGCATCCTGAGCGGGGTTTGACTAAATAAAAGAAAATAAGTTCATAGCAACAGCATGAAACCTAGGCAAACCTATGTTCTTGAACCTGTGTTCAAGCTCGTTGAACACAAGTAATGGAGACCTTCACAAATTACCTCCAATAAAAGGTGGCAGGGGAAAGCCTCTTGTACTTCCAGAAAGTAAGGAAGTGCTCAAAGCAAAACAAAACCCACAAACGTCAAAAGGACACAAGAGTCAACTGAAAAGCTCCCACTGGCCAAAGATGAAAACAATATGGGTAATAAAATACATGGCATAGTATTCATTATAACCTCAAGTATAAAATAAATATCCATGACTCTCTGTCTATATCCATTGTATGGATATAGATAAATGACTGAATAAGTAAGACAAGTTTCCCATGCAGAAAGAATCCAAATAATATATGTAGATACTCTGCCCTCAAGGAGAAGGAGCATAACTCCCCATTCTTTAAGTGTGGCTGCTCAAAATGTGGACTCCTTCTAAAGGGTACAGCATGAACAGAGCAGAAAAAGAGTAACTTTACAGTGGGGAAACCTGACAAACATTGCCTTACCAGGGTGGCCAAGGTCAATATCATCAATGCTGAGTCATTTGATAGCATGTACCTTTGATATGATATGACAATGGCACTTCATCTCTGTGATCTTCCTCTCAAAAACCTATGACCCTAGTGTAATCATGAAAATAACAGACAAATCCCAGAGAAGACACATTCTACAAAATACCTGAGCAGTACTCCTCAAAATTGTTAGAGTCATTCAAAATAAGGAAAATCTGAGAAACTGTCAGTCAAGAGGAGCCTAAAGACACAGGACAATCAAATGTGATGTGGTGTTTTAGATGGGCTCTGAAACAGTTTTTAACACTGGGTCAAAAACTAAGAAAATCTGAATAAAGTATGGACTTTAGTTAATAATACCAATATCGATACCGGTTCTTTCACTGTAACGAAAGTACCACACTAATGTAACGTGTTAATAATGGGGAAAGTTGGGTGCACTGTGCTATCTTTGTAATTTTTCTGTATATCTAAAACTGTTCTAAAAATAAAGTTTATTAAAGAAAGAAGTGGAGGGGGTGAAGTCTGCCTGGTGACGGAAGGGAATCTCTTAGAATGAGAGATAGGACTCATGGTTATTCCTATGGAACAAGGGATGGCGACCAGAGAGCAATAAGGAGCAAGGTTATTTTTTCCATCTTTCAGTGATGACAAGGTCGTCATCTCTGCTTCCTTCGGCATATTGACTTCTCTCTCACAAACTGCTTCATCGTACAATGGACTAACTAGACACATGCTCTAGCACAGATGCCATCCCTAACGTTTCAGTCACTGCCCCAGTTACCAAGCACCTCTGCCTCAATTCAAACTCTTCAGATTAGATACAGAATCCCATTAGCTGCCAGCCAGCCAATGGCTTGTCTGTCCTTGAAACAGGAACACAACCTTAGTCCAAATAGTCATGTTGGCAGATGGGGATAAAGGGCCATGTGGTAGCCTCTTCTAAGCTCTCAAAGGGAAGGTTCTTTAAATAGGGAGGATAAAACGGGAGGATTATGGAATAGGTGTAGAGCATGTGACAAAAGCATGAAATAAATCTATATTTATATGATAAATTATAAAGCATAATATAAATATAAAGAAACAACAGAAATTGTTGTTGGTATATGTTGTCACAATACAGCTGTGTACCAAGCACGAAATCTTGGTATCATCAGGTAGTAGACATGGATGCAACTCCTGAGCTTGCTGTATTCAGCAGATGTGGGCTGGGCTCAGGAGGACTGGTCACGTGTCTGTAGTCATCTGTGGCTTCTTGCCAGAATAATGATGTCTGGTGGTTGGCTGGCTGTCAGCTGGGGCAATAGGGACACCTGGGCCAGGCTGGCCTAGACATGTTCTCATGGAAAGTCAGAGTGGCAAAGATAAGGTGGAAATGGCAGGCACTTTTAAAAACCTTTACTTTCATCACAGCTGTGAGTTTGCCCTGGCCAAGTCAAGTCACATGGTCAACTCAGAATCAGAGGTAAGGGATCTACTCCGTGAATGCTAAGGACTGCTGTGTCACATTGCAGAGGATGTGGCTATGGGGTGGGGTGGGGTGGGGGTGGGGTGTGAAGAATTGGGATCACAAATACAATCAATGCACCACATAAATGAAGTATTTAAGTCATCAGATGGTGGGATTAATTGGAGAAGCCCACCCAAAGGAAGGCATTTTGAATAAGTGTTTAAACCAAATTATAGGAGAGCACATATAGGTGTATTCATCATCCAGTCTGATTTAAAAGTTATTTCTACTTTTGCTATTATGGATAAAGGGATCAAAAGAGGACAGGATGTTGCAGCTTCTATGTCCTGGAGTGAAATTATGATTCAGTTATTAACTCTGCTGCTCAGTAGCCCACGAGAAGTAATGCCGCATCCTTCGATTTGGCCTTATCTATTGTGACAAGGCTCTGGGGAGCTGATGCGTATGAAATTCATTTCATGTCTCATTCACAGAATGCCTGAGTTTTGAAAACACGTTTATGATGTTTTGGGTTTCAGTTACCTGGTGTGTGATCTCGCAAACTCACAGTCTTCAAAAGAAAGAACATTAACTTCTCCACAGAAGCTTGAGGTTCTTTGTTATGGGAAACCCAGGAGGCATCATTCCAGGAGAAACACACAGGAGCACATAGGTTACTTTTGATAAAATGTCATATATTCTAGGGCAATAGAAATATGTATTTTATGCAAACTCAAAGTTCAATAGATGGTACAGGTTTAGATAAAATAGATTCAAATCATCCTTATGTACAATACATTAACAAATAGATCATAGTCTTCCCCATATCAGGTTTCTCAAAATACTTCGTATAAATAAGAAAAGGGCATTTTTTTTTTACCAAGGCAGCAAATAGATCAATAAATGTGCAAATAAGAACAATAACATTTTTAGAATCTAATAGGAAAAATACAATTACATCTTCCTTCCATTAAATGAGAAGAGATAAGAATACACAAAAGATATGAACAAATGTGTAACTTCCTCCTGTTACTCCTATTTCATTTCCAGTGTTGTAATCTATCAGGTTTACTTCTTTCCATGCTTACCACAAATCACAATTAGACCTGAATTCTGCCCCCCCTTTTTCTTATTTTCCAACAATCTGTTGAGAATAGGGCTAATGTAGCGAATGCTTGGCATTCTCGTCACACACCTGGTAGACATCACAGTTTCATCTGGGGGCTCTTTTTAACAGAGCCTGAACCAGGTCTCTAATCCACCTTCACTCATTCTTTTGGTTAACTCCACCATGGGATTCGAAGTAGCAATGTGAGGAAACAATTTTGCTCCCCCTCTCCCCACCGACCCATTTTTCTTTCCTCCCTCTGTGCACACCTTGGCTAATTTAGCCAACTCCTATTCATCTATCAAATTTCAGCCACTTACCACCTTTCCCCGAAGCCTTCCCTGATTGATCATTGTTATTTTGATAGATCTCCTCTGTATCCAGAAAACTCTGGGTATACCTCAATGGAAGAGCTATTTGCACTGTATCATCCTCTATGTTTAGTTCTTCATCCCACACATGGGTCTATGAAAAAGATATAAGTAAATGAAGAAGAGAGAACAACTAAACTGTGCCTTGTCTGTGGATGGCAATGAAATCTCACAGCACAGTGCATAAAACATGGTGCCTACAATTTTGGTGAGTGCGTGCATGCCTGCAGGGTGAGTGAGGGAGGGACCAAGTGAGTGACTTAGAAACTGAATGAACTGGAAAAGGAAAGGTCCATGTTTGCATGCTTCTTTTTATTCATACTCCTCACCCAGAAAATGACCAACTGTTGGTGACATTTTTCAGAGCTTATTTGCAGCAACAACAGGCCAGCAGAAAATACTGGTCTTACATAACATCTAAAATTCTTGGGCTGGGGTGAGGGGTTGGAGATGCAGGGAGGTGCTGACAGGAGAGGTTTTATTTTTGGCTCCTTTGAGATCAGGGAGGACTGAAGTTTATTTCTTCAGGCAGCCCAGTGGCATAACCAGAGTAATGGGTCTTGGAATCATTGGGAGAGCCCGGCTTACCTGTATTAGGTTTCTTAAAATTTCTGAGCCTCAGTTCCTGCCCTTGTAAACTAGGGATAACAAGAACCACCTTCCTTGAATACTGTTGTGACAAGCTGGATCACTGCATGCCTCTTAACCGGGGGGGTCACCCTGATATTGGCAGAACCCTCGCAGGTACCAGAGGCCACAGAAGAAAGTTGGTATATCTTCTAGCATCATTTTCTTCAAGGAGATGGGGGACATATTATTTTTGTATTGAAATAAGTATGTATATTACATGTATGGAAAGCAAAAGGCTCATGAATATTTATAGGAAATCACAGGACTTCAAAGAAATTTCATGCCTGGATCAGGGAACAACATTCTATACTCTGAATTACTCAAGAACTCATATTTACTTTTCTCTGCTGCTAAGTTAGAAAAGTTGGAAAAGCCCTGATTCTGGTAAATGATTCCAAACACCTTCAAACATCATATAACTGTGTAAGATGGTCACAGCTTTAAATTTTAAAATTATATATTTACAATTTTTCCTTGGAAATGAGTCCTGTGATTGGGTTCTGGTCATAAACCCAAATCCAGTAGTGGTTCTGTTGTCTTATTTTAGAGCCCATGTATGGAATTCTTCAAATATATTTACATAATTATTTCCCCAAGCATCTAATTAACTTATTTTTTGCCATTCATGAATGCAAACTGCATCTCTTCTTGGCAGATCCCTATAAGTAAACAATAGGAACGAAGAGGAATGCTAGACTTTCTGCTCAAGCAGACTAATACATACAGTAGTGGTGGAAACTCAGCTTGCAGAAAAAATAAATTGCAACTCAGCTACTGGGGAAGAATTTTCAAACATGATGTTAAAAGCCATAAAGTCAAAGTAGAGAAGAGAAATTTAAGTATAGAAGTGATGTACTAAAATATGTTGGCAAATTGAATTTAAATAAAAAAATTTTTAAGAGATGTTCTATAAATATAGAAGGGAAACAAAGTATACAACGTAAATTATGAAGAGAGAAAGCAAGGCTTTTTCAAGGTAGAACTAAAATTTACTATGAAAAATACCTGACAGGAGGTATGGGATAAATGGATTAAAAGTATATTTGCGTTTTCCCAGATTCTATCTTCACCTGCTTCTAATTTTGCTTATGATTGTCGAATTTCTCTTTCATATTCTTTGTGAGAGAGGTTTTAGGCTCCCACAGCCTTTGTGCTGTGCTTTGTGAGTTAGGGCTGTTTCCCATTAAAAGTAACATACAGACAGAATAGGAAGACCTCAGGGTATCAGAGTCTGGAAGAGTTTGAAACACCATTACTGTAGTTTGCTCTGAGTTCGAAAACTGAAAAATCAATCCCAGAGCCAACACTTGCATTTTTACAAATTTGTTTCAGAGACCTTACTATCCCCTGTCATCTACAAAAGTCCTGTCTTCTGATTGACTGGGAGCACTGATCAGGCTACAGATGATTATGAGAAATCCTTTTCTTTCTGTTCAAGACCCAAAGGACAAAGATGCTTTTTTTTTAAAAAACAGTTTATTTTACAGGCTCATCCTGATTCCATGCTAAAGGAATCCTCATGCTTGATAAGTACTTTGGGCCTGATGATAAATGCTGTGGTTGGATATTATGGCTATTCAAGGGCACAAAACCCTAGAGAATGTATTGATGGTTGTGGGCTGTATTATGTGAATGAGCCCCTTCTCGTGCAACGTCACTGGTCTGCCTGATGAAATGACTTGATCAAACTGTCAGTGAGACACCTACAATTCCAATGCAAATGTCCTTTTGGTCGAGAGATTCTTAACCCCTATTATGACTTCTAGATGACGAATCTAATGCCAGGGCCCAAAGACACTGATATTATATCCTGTGCTCTGATCTTCTTTACCTCTCAGGACAGATTGCCACCCATATCCAGGAGCAAGAGAAAGAGAATATTACAGAGGAATGAGGGCCCACTTTACCCAAGGCACATGTTTTTAAAGTCTCTTCTGGACTGTTAGGAGTATGAGAAATGCATATACAGTAAAACTGCTTAAAGAATTAATATTGACCAGTATACTCAAAAGCGTCTAAATCAGAGGGCAAACACTGCTAAAATAATCTGCATGGATTTTAAGTTGTCAATGCATTAACCATTTTCAAAGAGATGCACACTGAAAATTGAGCCAAGTCTGCATTCAGATTAATATTGGAATCCTTGAGGGATTAAATCTGGAATGAAAAACATCACACTCAATCAAGATCGAGAGTAGTCTGGATTTATATTACATATACCCCTTAATAGATGTGTGAGGTTTTTTGGTGTTTTTTGTTTTGTTTTGTTTTGTTTTGTTTTTTTAGGTTTCAGATTGATTTGCTTTACACGACACTGAAAAGTTGCATTCAAAATAATCAAGAGCTTTAGGTATAACTCAAATGTGTCACTGAAATGACAATAACGAACTCAGCACGCTCTGTCTCTAGTAGAACTCCCAGATATGGAGGCATCCAACTCAGGTTCTTTTAAGAAGGCACAAAATCAGGTGCTGACTCTGGGAAACAAATGTTACCACATGTTTCCATTTCCACAGAATTGTGTGCCAGGGTGGGGAGTTTTAAAAGAATTCTCCTTTCAGCAGGAAAACAATCTGTATGGCTGGGAGGGAGGGAGAGGAAAGGTCCCTAGAGCAGGAGATTCTGCCCTTCTGAGAAAGAGTCATAGCAGGAGCAGATGTGCGAGAGGAGATGCTGAGGCTTCCGTCCTGTCTGCTCTGTCACTGAGTGCCCTCTCCAAAGATACCTCGTCAGTGCTTCTTTCTGTTCACCTCTTCTGGCCATTTAAACACATCCACTCACTTCTTGTTTTCTGGCATGTTCCCTCTTGCCACCCTTTCTCATTCTTCCCAGCCTGCTTTCTTTCATTTATTTTTTTTCTCCACTGTTAAAGAAAAAACATCATTCATAACACTTGCTAAAGAGCATAGACTTTATTCAGGGGACCTCTGCAGCGGTGGGGAGCGTACAGCAGGGGAGAGGGATGGGGTTCAACTTCTAATACAACAAAGACAAGGGGAGATTTAAAGCCGAGGAACAGAGTTGGGGTCGTGGTTTATTCAGAGGAAACGTTAGCTAGCGGGACTCTTGCTGGAAAGATGCATTAGGATTCTTGCTGAAGGCGGGCCAGAGGAGAAGATACCAAGGGTGGGTGATTTTGTCTAAACTGACCCAGCAAGATTTTTGCTAAAACTGGACTAAAGGGGCCACAGACAGAGCCCAGTGTTGGAGCCTTGAAGCCTTAGAGGAGCCCGACTAGAGTCAAGTCAACAAGAGTGGTGTTGTCACCATCTAAAATAAAGCCAATGTTCCCTAAAGCTCTGCTTTCTGACCCTCATGGGAAAAGCACTCTGCACGGATTCCCTTGTCCTTATAGGGCGTACTGTCATCCTCGATGTCTGAGCACGAAACATGCATAAGCTTAGCCTACAGACTGGTCAGAATCCTCGGTAAAACTGCTGCTCCCAAAATAAGACAAAGGTCTCCTTGTTTACATTTTCTGCCACATTATTTTAGCAGAAACCTAGAGTCATCTTTATTCTTTATTGCCTCCCCCCCCCACATCCAAAGTGTTAGCCATTTCTCCACATTCTACATTTTACCTCCAAAATACGTCCATGGCCACCATCTTAAATCACCTCACCATTTTCTCTTTCCTAGCTTCCTACAATAATCTCTCAAGTGGTCTCACCGCTTCTTTTCTTATTCCTTTGTCTCCCTGCCAAACTTTTCTACTCATAGATGGGAAAAATGGCATTTTTTGAGACAAAAGTTGGATCATATCATTAAGAGAAAAAAACCTTCACTGGACTTTCTATTGTCCTTATCATATAATCCAACTTCTTGCCTCTGTCTATAAATCTATGCATGATTTGACCCCTGTTTTCCTCTTTAACTCATCTTGTTCCAATCATCTTCTAGTTTTTTTGCTCCAGCACACCACATGTCTCCCTTCTTTTTCCTTTTGGTCTCAGGGTAAATGTCCCCTCTAGAAAACATCCCTAGAGTGGCCTCTGCTCTTCTCCCTCTCAACTCCTTGTTGGTTCCTTTCAGAGCCCTTGCTAAACTTAAATATTTTGTGTCTGTCTTTAACTTGTTATGTTGGCTGCCTCCCCGAGAAACAATCAGCTCCAAAAAGACTATCACCTATCTGCCTTATTCATCACTTTAGAAAATTGTCTGATACAAAGTAGATACTCAGTAACTATTTCATGAAAGGATGAATGTCTCCAGGGCACTTCCCCAAAGTCCCTTAGATGAGAATTTCTAGTAAGAGTACACTGGTCTTATTAAAAAACCTTATTGTCTTTGCTTTTTTTAGAGAGGTTTAAAATTATCTTTAATAAATATCAGATTCTCCACTAAACTTCAACCATATTCAAATTAAGTTCATTAATGAGTATAGTTGTTAATGAAGTATGGATGGCATGAGTAAATGGACAAGAGGTGAGTGTCCAAAGAAATAAATTTTTATAAAACGATTGAAGTCTGCTTTCCGTGTCATGGCACAATTTTGCCAACAAATAAAAATTCCATGTTTATTGTTATAGTCAGAGTGACTCCAGAGTTACCTGGGTTCTAATAGTGACCCAACGGTGAAGTAGACTTGCTCCTCCACAAGCTCAGGTGTCATCAGGAGTGAGGCTGCCCTGAAGTCGTGTCTGTTCCTGCACAGTCTTTGCCCGAGGGAATGATGAGTCGTGAGGGACGGCTACTGCAGGGCTCAAAATGCTCTGGAAGGACAAAAGAGCTGACTGAAGCAATTTGGTCTCTGACAGAAGAATTGGCAGGTGCCCGAGACACACACAGTGGATTACCTTCCCTTTCCTAAAATGAATTTGGTGCTGATCAGCATTTCTCTTGGGATAATTGTGAAATTGAACTCATGATCATGTTATCAAATATCCATTTCCAGAGAACCCAAATTATGCAACCTGTATCACTCTGGAAGGTTCAGTCACGTACACAGTCATGGCAAACTTTTTGGATGAATTCCAGCAGCTGCTTATCCTAAAGAGCCAAATAAAAAATTCAGAGGCAGTTTCTTGTGATCATTCTTTCAAAGGTCATATAGGAGTTTCTGTTATGAATGAAGAATTCTGTGTAACGTTTTTGGAAAGGGTAGTGTTCCAGATGTAGGTAAACTGTGCTCTTGCTATAAGGTTTTATTACCATTTGCAATCAGCCACCTTTTTAAAATGAAAGCCTCATTTGAATTAATCGTGACGAGTACCACCAAACAGTTTATTACAATCGGTTAGTGAATGTGATTAATATTTTCAAACACTTGAAAAAGGGGTAGTAAGTACATTAAAGTACTTTCTGTAGAAATATCTCTAATAGAAGATTGCCCACTAATTGGCCCACTAATGCCACTTGCTCAGTTGTGTTGTTTTTCTTCAGATTAATACATCCCAGTTACTATAATTGTCTCTTATATTTGATTTTTAAGGACTTTCTTTTCCTCTAACTCCAGTTTAGCCAGTTTTTTTTAAAAATAAAATGCCACAAATTGAATATGACAGTGCAGATTTAGTCATATCAATGTAAATTATAATGAGACTATAACCCAATATAATAGAGGGAAAATTACATATAAAGTCAGAGCTATAGTCTTATGAAGTGAAATCCAAAGTTCTTTGCCAGGCCTCTGTGTTATTATTAACAGAGTAGATGGTTCTTACATTCACCTGAACACTGGTAGCTTTGGGAAATCTTGGGATCAAGTTTGAAAGTAGAAGTGAAGAGAAGATCAAGCTGTTCTGCCAAATACACGGATTGAAAAGAATTTGGAGGGGAGGAATCCCAGGAAACTGAAGACAAGAGATGAGAGCAAAGAGGAAGAAAGAAGAAACAGAAAATAAACAATGAGTGAGTAAGGAAAAATCTCAAGTGGTGGGTTACATAAAAAATCTTTTTTTTTTTTTTAAAGATTTCATTTAGTTATTTGAGAGAGAGAGACAGAGAGAGCACGAGTGAGGTGAGGGGCAGAGGGAGAAGCAGACTCCCTGCTGAGCAGGGAGCCTAATGTGGGCTCGATCCCAGGACTCCAGGATCATGACCTGAGCCAAAGACAGATGCTTAACCTACTGAGCCACCCAGGCGCCGCGGTAAAAGACCTTTTAAGAAGGATATTTAATATACAACTTCAAGTTTTTTTAATTTCTGCAATGTAAACTTCTTCCATCTTCTAAGTCTTTAGTAAAGTTTGCTGTATTCTCTCCCTCTCCCTCCATCCTGCCATCCTCCTCCCTTTCTCTCCCTCTCTCCTTGTCTTCTTTCTCTTCTTCTTCCTCTGCTTCCTCTCCTCCTCCTCCCCTTCCTCCTCCTCCTCCCTTCTTCTTCTCTCTCTCTCAGTGTAAATCAGAGAAAGGTCCAACTCTATCCACACTCCAGATATCATAACATGGAATAAGGGCAACATGCTTAAGACAGCAAAATGATCCATTACCTGGGTCAATTAAGTGGAAGTAAATCCCAGAGCTGGAGGTAACCATAGGAACATAATCCCTCTTTGATTTTACAATCCTGACTAAATCATGCCCAACTTGGAGAAAATTTAAAGGCAAGGACATGCCTTCTATAACTTCAGGTTAAGATGTGAAAGGGCTGCTGGCCAGCAGAGAGAAAGCCATCTCTAGAACTTTCTCAGTAACCAAGGCTAGCAATGTTTGGAAGGTAGCACAAAGCTGAAACTCCCCAGATACATAGTAAAAAAGAGATCGTTGCAGGTGAGGAGATTAATGAATTTCTGCAAATGGCATTAAAAGTCCAGCAAGAGGTCCTTTTAATAGAAACTGGTGTGGGATATAGGTGGGCAGGATGTAGTAACAGGATAATGAAAACAGCGAACTTGGACAGGAGCAGGATGAAGACAAAGACCTTAGAAACATCTGCCTACAGCCTTTGGGATCTCCATGAGTTCTTTTGTGTCGAGTAATTAGGATTTAACTAGGCCAGCACAAGTATATTATTTGTTGTATTCAGTAAGGTAAAACACACAGTAAATCCATAGTGTGAGCTCATTCATGTTGAACTAATTCTATGCCTCTTGTTTGAAGTCCTGACACTCTCTAAAGTTCTTCAAAATATGATGTAGGACCTATCTGGACTGAGAGGCTCCTATCCAACAACTGTTGGTCAGATTCTGGAACCCAGAGAAGCCAACCAGGTTAATTACATCCTTCACAAAGTCCTGTACTGGTAAGGCTCAGTCTCACATAGGTTTAACATGTGGTATCAAGTGGGTAAAAACAGTGGAAGAAAGAGAAGACCAGGAAGGTACATCCATATAGTACTTAGCCAATTGTTTCTCTGCTTCATAAACAATGAGAAAGGATTATATAATGGCATTTGGCCATACAAAGAGAATCTTAGGTATTGATGCCTTATTTAAAACCCTTATTCACTCAGAAGTTCATTATTCAAATCTTCACAAAAGCAGAATTAGAATGCCTCTTTTGAAGCATTATCTCATACACACACACATACACACACAAAACTGGTTGGCCAACAAGATACAAAAGGGGATGAGATTTAATAATTGCCCTACATTTTTAAAGGGTTTTTTCTTCTCAGATAATGAAACAATAACAACAACCCAGAGAACTCTTGACACAAAGGAACCATCTCAGTGTTTCACAATAATTCAGATATAGGTGCTTGTTATGGTTCCAAGTGATGTTCGTCTCTTCTATCACCATGGAAATTGACATCAAATTATTTTCAATATATTTTTGAAAGGAGAATGAGCGCTTCCAGCACATAATAGAGGTATTCATACCATGTAATGAAACTGACCACAGTGCTAATGGAAATCTACTTGATGCTGAATGGTATTTTAAAAACCTTTCTTTATTCCCTAAAAGCAAAATACATTGCCTTGCTTTGTACGAAAACCTACCCAACAAGTCTGCAAGAAGTGAGGAGTAGCAGAAAAGCTATTCAAGTTTTTGCTCTCACATCTGAGCGAGAAGTAGTGAGATGAAAGATTTCTTTTCAATTTTGGTTTCTTTTCATTTAAAAGCAAAGAGGGAAAGGATATACTAGCTTCAGATGTATCTGAATAGAGTAGATGAATTAATAAATGTTGTACACACTTGTAGTCAAAAGGGAGCTTGTGAAAAGGAAAAGCAAGATGCCACTGGTTGATGAATGCCTGAGGCTTTTTGAATAAAAAAAGCATTAACATTCAGATGCAATCCTAACCAAGTGGTCACTTAAATGGCACAATTAGCTGGTGCTTTCTGGATGAGCCACAGAGAGGCAGAGTAGTGAACTCTCTATCAACTATATTACCTTGTCCCTTTCTCCCAATTAGAGTACACGTGTTCTGAAATTGTCCCTTTTCTTCTGCTTCATGTTATTATTCCCTCATTTCCTGATGACTGATGGAGAGGGACTTCCTCCGTGGTTCTTTTATCACATGTAAGAGGTTATAGATTAATACCCCAAGAATCTATCCCCATTTGTATGTCTACCTCACTTGTTATCCATGGAATATTCTATTTTCCTGGGCTATGGGCTTGGCTAGGCCTGCTGCAATGAAACTTCCAAGAAGGCTTATGATGCAGGAAAAAAATCCATTGCAGAAGTTCATACCCATGGTGGGGCAGGAGACGATGCACCCAGAACATGGATGTTAAGTTCAGGTGAGGTAAGGTGATATAGATCCACTGGACCACCTCTTTCTTCACCTTAAAATTGTTTTAAAATAGGTCTCTAGATCTTTTGATCAGGTGGAGTCCTCATTCCATGCAAGCTCCTGAGACCATGGAAATCTGAGCCTCTCTCGCTGAGATACAAGGGAGGCCTTGGGGAAATTTGCATGCGTGTTATTTATTTGCACTGTGTCTTTGTTTCTTCGATAGTGGAACAAAGTAAAAAGGTAATCCCAGCGAAGTCCAAGTGGTCATTTCAACCAAATTTTAAGCAGAGATAAGCCCGCAAGGAGTGGCTTGGCTCACCCATTTTTTTGTCCCCTTTTCTCCTGTCATGACCTGCAGGGGAGATGGAAGAAATTACTATCCACCTCTCAGTCTGCATGAGAAAATGGTAGCCAGGACTTGGGAGCTGACTCTGCAGCCCTGTCCATTTTCATGGCAGGAATTTAGAGTGGCCTACTGGTTCCCAAGAACCATTTGCTCCAGCTTTGTAGAGGGAAGAGGAGAATACTTGTTTTTCAGGAAAGGAATATGCTAGCCCCCCAAATCAGTCTAGCATAATTCCGTGTATGTCAGTCAGAATATCTGAGAGTATTTCAGTGAGTATTTATGTTAAAGTATTATTCTAATGTTCTGGAAGACTCAATCAAATTCCCCTTATGGATCTGATATGACCCCTATCACCTTTCCACAAGAAATGCATAGAATTACCATGTGCTGTTGTAATTGGGTATGTCACTTTGAGATCTGTGTGTAATCCTCCTCCAGGATAAATTCACAGATTGCCACCGGTAGAACTATAAGGTTTACTGAGGTTCCTATGAGGAGTTTCTCTCTAAAGAGACTTCCTCTCTGAGGTCACCGCTAAAGACAGAGATGAAACCCACCTCAAATGTGATAACGGGTTTATGATAGACTCTCAATGCTGCCAATCTTTTCTGCTCCAAAGCAGATTTTTTTTAAAGCATCAAAACAACTTTCCCCTTTTAAACAGACATTAATTGTAAGCAAAAATGGTGGGCATGGTAGAGAGGTAAGCTCTGCCAAGATATTTAGATAGAAAAAGAAAAGAAAAACGGAAGAGAAGAATCATATAAGTAGAGGGCTGAAGCCAATGTAGACAATATAATTAATTATTGTTTGGGGTAGAAAATAAAGTCCAATAGAAAAGCCTCTGAATTTTTTGTATCTTGAAATTTGTTCCTTTTTTCTCATATTTAAAACACTACAATTAATTCCAGCCTAGAAAGACCAGTTATCCCTGATTTTTACAATTGCGCACGTGCACAGACATGCACAGTATTCAAGTATGAAGGGAAAAGGAAGTCTCATTGTTGTGTCCGTTGTGCTAAGCTTCTACTCTTCCCATGGGTATCTACTGCTCTCCTTTCTACATATGAGGCACATGAGGCTTAGGGGCCCAACCTGGAGTCCTGAGGTCAGAAAGTCTCTGAGCAGAATAGCTCAGGTTCAGACTTGGGAAGGGCCCATGCTCTTTCCTCTACTTCATTCTGAAATTCCTAGACACCTGTAAACTTTCGCACCGCATAGCATCATCAATATCTATAAGTCCCACTTGGTTCCCTAAAACTACAAAATAATAGTGTAATATTAAAAACACTTTGAAATTGTTAAGAACAATAGCATCATTTTGTGGCATACTGTCCTAAAGCTTGCTAATGGCTTAAACATACATCAGTCCTTTACTATTTAAGACCACCTTGTGATGTATCATCTTAAATGAAGAAAAAAAAATAAGATTCTGAGAATTAAGATCCATAGTTAGGATACAGAAGAAACTCAAATCTCATTACTCAAAGTCTAGGGTATGTGGGACTGTCTCGGTATCCTTAGGAATCCATGAATTCATTTATTGCAAAAATATTTCAGAATACTTACTCCATATCAGGCATTGAACTAGTGCAGAGGCTGCAGGGAGAAATAACCAAACGTGCTTCTTGCTGTCATGCAACTCAGCTAACAGTGAACAGATAAATTACATGCTGCCATATGTGCTCTGAAGGAAATTATGTGGCACCAAGAGAGTGTATAGGGTCAGCCAGGGGAGTCTGACCTAGTCATGGGAGTCAGGGAAGGAATTCCTGGGAAAGTGATATTGAAGATAAAATCAGAATAATATTTACAAATTAATCAAGAGAAGGGGGGTGAGAGCATTCTAAGACAGCAGAAAAGATGTTGAAATTCAAGAGAATATGATGAGTTCAAGAAATTTTTGCACGGGTGGCTCAGTAGGTTAAGCATCTGACTCTTGATTTCAGCTCAGGTCATCATCTCAGGGTCCTGAGATAGAGCCCTGTGTCAGGCTCCACATCCAACTTGAGATTCTCTTTTTCCCTCTCCTTCTGCTCCTTCCCCCCACCCTGCCCTCTCTCACTCTCTCTCAAGGAAGGAAGGAAGGAAGGAAGGAAGGAAAGATGGGAAAGAAAAAAGAAAAAAGAAAAACGAAACTAATACTTCTCTCAGTGTCTCATGGCTAGACTTTGGAAAGTGAGAAGGTGAGTGGTGAGTGATGAAGCTAGAGGTGTAGTCAATACCAGAGTACTCACAGATATGAAGGCCATGTGTCTTAGGCAGCTTGGGCTGCTATAACAAATTGCCATAGACCGAATGGCTTAAACAACAAACATATATTTCTCGTGGTTCTGGAGACTGAGAAGGTCAAGATCAAGGTGTGGCAGATTCAGTTCTGGTGAGGACACTCGAACCAGTTTGTAGACCCTCTTCCCTGAGTTCTTGCTGTGTCCTCACATGGCAGATAGCAGAGAGAGAGCAAGCTCTCGTGTTTCTTTTTATAAGGGCACTAATCCCATCACGAGAGCTCTACCCTCAGGTCCTAATTACCTCTCAAAGGTTCCACCTCCTAGTGCCATCACACTGAGGGTTAGGATAACAACAGATGGATTTTGGAGAGCCACAAACATTCAGTCCATGTTAAAGATATTGATTTTTATACTGAAAGCAAAGGAGAAGCCCCACAGAGAAGTTCTCTGCAAAGTAGATGTAATTTATATACATATAATACGTATATATAAGAAAATACCAATTTCTATTTTCAGTGTGCTTTTATCATGAATAAGAATTGAGTTTTATCATACATACAATTTTTTGTTATCTATGGACATAATCCCATGCCTTTTCCTCTAAGAGTTATTAATATGATTAACTCCACCTGGTCATGATATGATATATATTATTTTTATAAGGATGTTGGATTCTCTTTCTAATTTATTTGTTTTTCATTGGTATTCTTAGATGAGATTGGGCTACAGTATATTTGTATCTTCTTTGTTAGTTTTGGTATCAGTGTAAACTTGTTTCATAAAAAGGACGTGGAGCTTCTTCTTACTTTTGCAGTGCTCTGGAATGGTAAAATAATGGTGAAGAGTACCCAACCCTGCAAGGTTTGGAAGTGTTATGCCATGAAGCCATATGGTCCTCAGGCTCGTTCTTGTGGAGGAACTGTTTTATAACCTTCTCTAAATCTTATATGAAAATTTATCAAGAGAGAATTTCTATCTCTAGATTTATATCTAGAATTTAGATCTTCCATTGAAGTAAATTTAGATAAATTATATTTTTTCAGAAAGTTAAACATTTCATGTAGATTTTCAAATTTAGAGTGATGAAAATAAGTCTTATTGTTTTTTTAAAAACATTTCCTCTTTTGAAGGGCTAACCTTCCTTATTTTATGAAGTTTCGCTTTCTTCTTTGATAATCAAAGTTCAATTTGCTAGAGATTTATCTATTTTGTAAAGAACAAAGCTTTAGATTTATTAAGTAATAATAGTTTTATTTTTCTGTTTTCCAATTCATTGATTCCTTTTTTTTTCCTCCCTCTGTATTTGAGATGCCTGTGAACTTCCAAGTGACGTTGTCAGGTCAGCAATTCCATTTCTATGTCTGGACCTCAAATAGAATTTTTAAATGGAGATCTAAATTTGTATATACTATATGTTCCAGTTACTATCACTATGTAAGTTTCCCCAAACTTAAGGGAAAGGATGAATCACTTTAGTATGCTCTTGGAATCTAGGAGTCAGAACACAGAATGCATTCAGAATCACCTGGAGGGTTTGCTCAAACTTAGATTATTGCTGAGCCCCACTTCTGGAGTTCCTAACTTGGTAAAAAGGGCTTGAGATTCAAGGATGAGGCCTGAAATGTTAACAAGTGGCAGGTGATGTTGATGCTGCTCATTCAGAGCCCTCACTTGGGGAGCAACTGGAATATAACAGCAGGAAAAGGAGGCTGGGAAAAAACTTGAAGAGATCCAAGTAAAATGGAATGAGCCAGTGAAGTTTACCAAGAATAAGCACATAGTGAGGGTGTGGTGTCACAAAAGCCAAAAGGAGAGAGTTTTCAGAGAGAGGTCAACGAGGGGAGGAGTTCTTTCCGGGTTAATTCCATTACCCAAACTTCATTATCTTTCTTTCTTCCTACGTTTCTGAGGGTTTCTAATTTAATTCACATCAGAAGATAGGATTTACTTTTACTTTATTTTGACCTGAATTCTATATGTAGACCCTTCTGGTGGCAGGCATATTTCAAAGTCAAATTTATTTGAATCAGATATATAAATCAAATAATATGTCATAGGTATAGGGATTGAAAGCTTCTAATTTTCTAATTTTTAAAAAGGGTGATAATAATAATATAATATAATTATAATCCATTATTACAGAGGATCAAAGATCAATTGTATTTTACATGACATGGCATTACCCTCGCACTTGAATCTGAGTACAACTAACTCTCTGGGAATCTACATGTAAAATAAAATAGTGAAGTCAAACTAATATTCTGACTAAAAACTAACCAAGGAATTTTCTGGTTTTCTTACTCTGTATCCACCCTCCTTTGCTCACCACATTGTCACTCCACGTTCAGTATGAGACATAAATAGAGCCTAGTCTAAGCAAAGGAAATATTTCTAGACAAAACTGTTGGAATTACATCTTCTTGGAGGGAAGGGAGAGAAGGCTGTTACAATTTTGTGGGAAGTGTGTCATTTGGCATTGAAAGTCTCCTGTTGGTTTAAAAATGGAAGAGAAAATAAAGAGCTCGTGATGACATCAATAAGAGACTTGAAGTAAACAAATGTCCTTACAAATGCCTCTACCTCAGGGTGAAGAATTTACATTGTTCTATGGAAAAGGAAGTCCCACAACCAGTTAACATATAACAGTTACATACTTTGCACTCTGACACAGTTTCTAAATTTTCTTGTGATGTTAACTATTCTTTTATTTGATGTTTTCAAATAAAACATTTCGGAAAGAAAACTCATATGTATCCTGTCCTGTCTGCTTTTTGTTTCTACCTACAATTCCAGAGACAGGTCAAGATGGAATAAGAGACATATTACAGTGTCTAAAGTGAAGGCTTTATCCCCCACTACAATTTTATAATAGTATTTTTTTATTAATAATGTCCTTGTGTAGATCCCCTTTTAAATTAACTTATATTTTATTTTTGTAAGAAAACCTATCCCCACTCCTCACGAGTCAGAGCTTGTTGCTTGGGGACAACGACTGCGTGCTAAGGGTGAAGACCACAGGGGGACTTTCTACTGATTGTACCGTCCATTGGCAGTCAACCAGGCCAACTAAATCCATACCTCTCACCCCAGACAGGATGAGAACTGGGGCCCCTAATCCTCAGCCTGCCCACCTCCAGATTGGCTCAGGAGCTTACAAAGGGCAGGGCATTCATACGGTAGATGTCAATCATTGCCAGCCATGGACTGAGAGTGGGAGAGAGGGTGGCAGGAGGTGGAGAGGCGCATGGTGGGGAAGCAGGACCAGACAGGCGCTTACAGTTCTGTAAGGTCAGCGAGACATATGTAGAATTGCTGAGCTAGAAGGTGGAAAGTGAGCGTTCCTTACATGTTAATAAATACCAAGATTAAAAGGAGAATTAGCTACCCATGTGGATGATAAAAAAGAAAAAGAAAAGCAAAGGCTTTTTGCAAAAGATAAAAAAAAAGGGGGGCGGGGGGAGAATTCCTGAAGAACTTTAATAAGAATTTTTCCAAGTTAAGCTGATCTGTACTATTTCCTTTCAGCCACGCAATTATTTTTCTTTATCTCTTTCTAAAAGTAGTATGGCATTATAATTGTTGTTTGTTCCCATCTGTCACACACAAGGCTGGAAAACTGGAATTTTCCTGCGTCCCTCAGAGGCAGGGCAAGCACTTCTGAGCCAGCCAAAGATGCCCGCTATGCAGTTTTCTTTTCTCACCACGCATTTGTGCAATTACTCAATTCTTACAAACAGGCAAGAAAACAGATAAACAAGTAGCTACAGACTCTCAGGAGGAAGAAAGAGATCAGGATCGTATTAATGTTCCCACGTACAACATAAAAAAGAGTTTTCAGACTCCTAGACCATTTCATCCACTTTGTAAAAGCAATAAGGTAGACAAAGATATGCTCATTTCTATTTCAGTAATAATATGTGTCAGGATCGTTTTGCATGAAGGTTAGCAGAACCATCCATCATTTCAGCCGAACTGTGTATTTTCTTGTTCAGCATTGATAGATTTTTATTTTAACCTTAGAAGTTCCTCTCAAGGGACTCTATTAGGGACACTGTCATTTTTTATTCTGCTCTGTTACTTCTCCTTTGTAAACTTTGATGTATGCAGACAACACATTCTGGCTAGGGAAATTTAATTAGGTAAGTCTACAAATTAATTGTTGCAATTAGACTGCTTCTAACTGCCTGGTGTTATGAATTTATTTATGCAGTAATTATTATCAGATGTCTGGGATAAAAGCCTGCAGAGCTAAAGGTGTTACCTTTCAGATGTATACACAGTACTCCACATTAATTAGCCACAAAAAAATAAATAAATAAAAGCAGGTATTAAAAAAAAATGAAGAAGAAAGAAAAAAAACTTGCCTTCGTAGTCCTGCGCACATACAGATTTTGACAAGCAACTTGTCAACAAAACCTAAAGAGGATTGTATTCTTTGTATATTGGCAAGCTTCAAAATGTTACACATTATATAAATTACCATGAAACAATTTGCTAGTGTTTAAACTAGATGAAAATACGAACTTCAAGTCTATCCTATAAAAGGCATCTAGTTTTTGTCTGTTTGTGGCAATAATTACAAGGGCGTATTTGAAGAAATTGTTGATTTTCAGTAAATTTTTGTATTTTTAAGATCACTGACCAGGACACATTTTATGGGGAGCTCCTAAGGAAATAACAATAGCACTTCAAGTTGTAGTCTCAAATCTTTTCTCCTGCAATGAGGGAAAAGGCAGATCTAATACCATCATTTAAAAGAAAGCAAGTAGGGAGAGGCCACTACAAATGGAGACAGAAGCCGATGCCCAGAAGTTTGAAAGCCAACGGGAGACTGAGAATGAATCACCAGTACAAACGTAAACTGTATAAACTGGTGTAATCTTCCCAAAGGGCAATTTTTAAATGGATTCCTCGTCACTTTAGAAGAGTCATTATTTTTGACCCAGGAATTTAAAAAATGGGATCCGATCTTAAATAAACAATATCAAATTTTAAAATAACAAAATACTCATCTCAGTGTCAATATTAATAACCCCCAAATCATAGTAATTTATGTGATCATCGTTATTGTCATTATTATTAATTATTATCTATTCAAAGATTAGAATATGCAGCTCTTCATTTATTACCACATTCATTTAACAACTAGTTTTTTTTCTTTTTTAACAAATATTTTTCTAATCCCCTACTGTGTACAAGACACTTTTCTATGCAGTCGAGCCACACACAGAAAACTTCCTTCTCTCAGAGAGCTTATAGGCCTTTGAGGGTTGATACATAATATGCAGGTAAAAAAATAAATAATAATATTATTTATATATTAATAATAACATTATTATTTCAGAACAATATCTAAGCAGTAGGAAAATGAAGCAACGTAAGGTACTGAGAGGGTCTGGTGTCGGAGTATGCTCTGCTCTGGACAGCGTAGATGGAAAGGCCTTTCTTATTTATTTATTTATTTGAGAGAGAGAGAGAGAGAGAGAGAGTGAGCATGAACACACAAGAGTGGGAGGGGCAGAGGGAGGAGAGAGAGAATCTGAAGCAGACTCCCGGCTGAGCGTGGAGCCCCATGTGGGGCTCGGTGTGGGGCTTGATCTCACCACGGCAAGATCATGACCTTGAAATCACAACCTGAGCTGAAACCAAGAGTAGGACGCTTAACAGACTGAGCCACTCAGGTGCCCCAAGGAATGGCCTTTCTGAGATAGTGACATTTGACAAGAGACCCAAAGAAGTGATTAGTGAATGGAGTACTGGAAATGAAAGGACACCTCAGTATTTCATCTATTTTACTTAATATTGATCTACTGGCATTTTGAAAAAAATAAAAATAAATAAGTTAAGATTTTACAAAATAAGATAAAAATCTAAGAAACTAAATAATAATTTCAAAAATAAAAATGAATAAATATGTTATGGCATCAGCTGACCCACACATCATAAATTCAAAGGTCAAACAAGCATCATCCTTCTAACATAGATGATTAGTTGATAAAATTATTAGTGGGAAGTTATTGCTTGAAAACAAGCTAATCACCTCACACAATGAAGAAATTTTAATTAATCCTAAAAATGTCAAAGGTCACATTATGTAGTACAGTTACTAAAAATCAAAGTTCATTAATGCTATCACCAGTTTGTACCAAAGATTAGTGTATGCAAATTTTTCACACCAAGTTTGTTCTATCCACTAATGAAGAAGATAGTGAGTGGGATTTTTGTGCTAACTCCAAATATTTTCTTCTGACTCTTCTAATAATCCTATTTCTTGTTAGAAATCTTTGAAGAGATCTTTTGGAAAACCTTTTTATAAGTTTAATTTGGTATTTTTAAAGGGACTGTAGGGTTTTTGTTGACAGGAAGCTATATTTTTTAGTTTCCAAAAAGACCTGCAGTTTGTCGTTTCTTGTGTTTTATCATAGATAGATAAACTGCCTGAATCTATAGCAATACTCTGATGTTTATATTCCACTCATTTGAAATATCTTTGAGCCGAAGTGAGAATTAGAGCCAATCTGCAACACCATAACCTACTGTCATCTGTAGGCATGGACCACTCCAGATGTATACACTGATTTTTCTTTTTCTTTCCCTATACATTAAACAATTGAATTTTTTTATCTTGATTTCAAAACACCAATAATTCCAATTTCAGATTATTTTTATTGGTGCAGTGACAGTGTGATATAACAAAGATACCAGAATTTCACTTCACGAGAACAGCAGATATGCTGTAATCCTGGGCACAGAAAGTCAAGTGTTAAAGCTCTGAGGTGGGAACTCCCAAGGACACAAATGTCCCCAGGGTGTCATTAAAAGAAGAGAAGAAGGGTTGGATCTTTCACTGGAGCTGCAAGCAAAGAGACAAGACAGAGGGCCACATGGACTTGTGTCAATAGTTTGGGTTTTATTCTAACTATTCCATTTGCATAAATTAGTAATCTCACTGAAACCTGATAATGATATGATGGAAAGTTGCGATAAAGACACAAAATTATTACACAGCATGATTTTTACTAAGACTTTTTATAATGACAAATAGGAATTTTTTAAAAAAGAGAATAAAAATTCAACTAAAATGCAACAAGTTTCCTATAGGTGGGGGATTATGCATGTTCATAATCTTCTCTACTTTTCTCACACTGAAATCTTTTTCTGATCATTATGTGTTGTCTTTCAATGAAAAAAACAAACTTTTTTTTTTTTAAAGATTTTATTTATTTATTTGACAAAGAGAGACACAGTGAGAGAGGGAACACAATCAGGGAGAGTGGGAGAGGGAGAAGTAGGCTTCCTGCTGAGCAGGGAGTCAAATGCAGGGCTCGATCCCAGGACCCTGGGATCATGACCTGAGCCGAAGGCAGACGCTTAACGACTGAGCCACCCAGGCCCCCCGAAAAAAACAAACTTTTAAGAAAATCCATGGCACTCGAATTACACGGGGAACTTTTAAACAGATAAACTACCAACTGGTGGAGTTCTTTCACTAACTAAGAGAGCTAAGTGGGAAATGAGGAAAAAAAAAAAAAAAAAGATGAGGCAACAGAAAGACCCCAGATCAGAAGCTGGTTGGATTGTGCCCTGTAGCTCATTCCCCAAGTGTGTCCTGCAGAGCTGCAGCTCCCTGAAACAGTGTCCTTATGGTCAATTCTCTTTCGGAAACACTACATCATAATATAGTCCCCTTTTGGATACTAAGATATAGTCGCGGATATAAGTGAACAATCCGGGAGTGAAAAACATGGAAGGATTTTATTTAACTCAGGATTTTTTTTTTTTAATTTTTATTTTTTTTAAAGTAATCTCTACACCCAACGTGGGGCTTGAACTCATGACCCCGAGATCAAGAGTTACATGCTCTCCCGAATGAGCCAGCCAGGCTCCCCTCAACTCAGGCTTTCCTGAACTTTTTGTAGCTAGAGGAAACTTCCTTAACTGTGTTCCTTTCATAACACTTTGGGGCCTGATTCTGAGGAACAGAAGTTTGAGGAACACCGCCCTGGAGAAAGGCCACACCCTCTTGAAGCCATCCCTCTTAGCATGTGACGTGTAACTAAATGAGATAAAGAAGTTTCTCTCACACGTTAGCCTGATCAGTAAGAAAGGTGAGTCTGCACTGACTAGGACTTTATCCTTAGGCCTTTAAAGAGCTAAGAGGCATCTAGGGCACCTGGGTGGCTCAGTTGGTTAAGCGACTGCCTTCGGCTCAGGTCATGATCCTGGAGTCCCTGGATCGAGTCCCGCATCCGGCTCCCTGCTCGGCAGGGAGTCTGCTTCTCCCTCTGACCCTTCCCCCTCTCATGTGCTCTCTCTCAAATAAATAAATAAAATCTTTAAAAAAAAAAAAAAAGAGCTAAGAGGCATCTAAATTCAAGTCGATGAAAATATTTGACTTGGATTCCCGCTTTTCAATACCAAAAACCTAATACACTATTAGAAATGAGACTGGGGAGTGGATTCAGTCAAGAAAATGGAAACGGGAAATGGAAGAGAAACCAAATCAGTGTGTGCTTTAGTCATCCTACCTTAACAACTACTTTTCCTTTTCTCTCAATTTCCCCAAAGTCATAACCCTCCCCTCCCCATCCAACCAATTTTGGTTAAGCTTCACAGGTTGCAGTGATGTTCATGCTGCCCTTCATAGTGTCAACAAATTCCTGTCAGTCCTTCATTGCCTTTGCCATCTGTTTTTTTTTTTTTTAAGATTTTTATTTATTTATTCATGAGAGACAGAGAGAGAGAGAGGCAGAGGGAGAAGCAGGCTCCCCGCCTAGCAGGGAGCCTGATGCGGGACTCGATCCCAGGACCCCGGGATCATGATCTGAGCCAAAGGCAAACGCTTAACCATCTGAGCCACCCAGGCACCCACCATCTGTTTTCTCTACCCTGAGCCATGCTCCATCCCACGCACACCCCCACCCAGTGAGCATCCACATGGATCCTTTCATTGTAATATGTGCAGAGATACTCCTCTTTGGTTACTTTGGCGACAGATCTGGCACCATAACATCTGTCCAGTCTTTATCAGCGCTAGGCGTTGTCAAAATTCCTGGCCAAAGATAAAATACATGGTGGCAACTGAGGTCAGAGCAAAATATATAATTCTTCATGGTACAGAGCAGTCAGTTCTGAATAGCACTTTGGAATGGTTACTGGCCGAGAGAATTTGCACTAAAACTCACTGGCCAAGAATATGCAAAAACAGTCTGCTCTGCACTCCATTCTTTGGCTCAGAGCATGAGCTAGCCCTCAAAGCATGGGGCAGGAGGGATGCATGTATATATGTACCATGAGTGCACTGAAATGGACTGCTTTATCTGTATAGACCAGAAAATCACTCAGAGAGGAAGAGATTTATTCTGAATGGGCACTATGCAAGGATGATGTAAAATGGGGTCGACCTATCCTCCAAAGTAGCTTTTACGGTGAAGTACTTCCAAGGCTGATTTTGTTCTCCTTGTGCCCTCATAGAATGATATGTACTGAAATGGAGCTCTTGCTCAGAAGGACACAATTAGGAACAAATGTAGTTTATTATCATATTCTGTCAGCCGAACTTAGACACTATAATCCCAGGAATTAAAACATGCTACGAGTTAGGGAGCCTGGGTGGCTCAATCGGTTAAGCGTCTGCCTTCGGCTCAGGTCATAATCCCGGGGTTCTGGGATCGAGCCCCACATCGGGCTCCCTGCTCAACGAGGAGCCTGCTTCTCCCTCTCCCTCTGCCACTCCCCCTGCTCATGCTCTCTTGCGTTCTCTCTGTCAAATAAATAATAAAATAAAATCTTAAAAAAAAAATGCTACCAGCCAAAACATAAATAGAACATAATCAGGTCAAAGAATATTGCATTGTCAGGTGGACCAGCTCTACCATGTACCTGCTCTTTGATCTTGGACCTGTCAATAATTGCTCAGGGACTTAGTTTTCTCATCTGCAAAATAAGGATAATTATACTAACTGCCTCACTTCACAGCGCTGTATCAGAATCAAATGTATGTGTCAGTTTTTTTTAAAGTTATCTAGCAATAAGATGCATGAAATACTTGAAATAAATAAAAACAAGTAATTAAATGTTATTCAACATAATTTTCAATAATAATATAAAAGTCCCTATTAAAAAAACTTATTTTTGGTCAGTTTGGTTCAACTCTAATTTTCAGAATCATCAACAGTGTTTTGACTTATATTTCTATTTTGGCAGACATCTTTGGGATAAATTTATGGACAGGGAAGGGCTGTGTCGTGGAGTTATGCACACATTTAAGGCTTTTGGTGCATATCAACAAGCTGCTCACTAGTGCCTGAAAATACACAGTTTTCACAATAACATTGAGAATCTTGTTTGGGCACTTTTTTTGGCCAGTTTTTATGAAAAATGTGTATCTTTTTTGCTTTAAATTGAATTATTAGTAAAATTTTAATTGGTTTCTTTTGGTCATTTCATTTCCCTTTTACAAATTGTCCAACTTGAAAGACGTTTGTCTTATTTCTATTGGTTTACAGAGCTATTTATAGTTGAAAATATTAATGTATTGCCTGTTGCTAATTTTCAATATTTCCCAGTTTTTCTTTGTTTTTTTTTAAATGGCTTTTTAATGCCCAGAAATAGTGGTGTGTGTGTGTGCGTGTGTGTGTGTTTGTGTGTGTGGTACTTACATGTATTATTCTTTGTCATTATGGTTTCTCCCTTTTGTGTGTGCTTATAATGAACTTCCCACACAGAATCGTGTAAGTAAGCACTCGCATTTTCTTTTAGGAAATGGTTTTGCAATTTCATTTCTTAATATTTCAATGTCAAATCCATGTGGAACTCATGTTGATTATGATGTGAGTCAGGAAGGGGACTACTCATTTCTGAATGGTCTTGGCTGTCATTTAATTTCCACATTTTACTGGACGAGGCACGGAATCAGTATTTTCTTTCTCTTCTGATTTAATGGTGGAATGAAGGGTGCTGAGAGAAGTACGCTTAGTCCAGTGAATAGCAGGCAACCTGTCCCGGGTGATCTCCACATGTTGCTTGTAGCCAATAGACTTGTCTGGGCTGAGGCTCTGAACATAATACTTTGAAGAACAGCTCGCTTTTGTTAGGTTTGTTTTAATTGAGAAGGAAATTTTATTTTTCAGATGCAGTTTATGATTGGGCTTAATAAAAACTGTCATCACCTTCAAATTCAGATGGAGAATATCAAACCGCTCTTCTCTGGTAGCATGTAAGGAAAGGCTTGCGATACTTTCTAATATGTCATAGCTATAATTATGAAAAGATATGTGCCTTTTATTCAAGCCTACTCTGAGGATATGCTATCAAGCATGCATGAGCCCACACATTCACCTACACTCTTCGTAGATGTGCTTGCAAGGTGACAAAATATCCAGACCACAATTTGTTTTTTTAATTCTTATTTTAATGTTTATTTCTAGTCATCTAAACAGAATGATTAGATTGCTGTACTCTTTGATTTAAAAATCAAAATAAAGATAATTTATCAGGACTTGTTAGAGACCCACATCTGGTTAAATTATTTATTTATTTATATATATGTATTTTTTTAAATTCCAGTATATTTAACATATAGTGTAATATTAGTTTCAGGTGTACAATATAGTGATTCAACAATTCTATACATTACTCAGTGCTCATCACGGTTAAGTTCACTTTTAATCCTCTTTACCTATGTCACCCATCCCCCACCCACCTCCTCTCAGTTTGTTCTCTATAGTTAAGAGTCCTGGTATTTTTTGTTTGTTAGTTTGTCTCTCTCTCTCTTTTTTATTGTTCATTTCTTTTGTTTCTTAAATTCCACACATGAATGAAATCACATGGTATTGGTCTTTCTCTGACTGACTTACTTCACTTAGCATTATACCCTCTAGATCCATCCATGGTGTCACAAATGGCCAGATTTTATTCTTTTTATAGCTGAATAATATTCCACTATATATGTGTGTGTGTGTGTGTATACACACACACACACACACATATATACCACTTCTTTTTTATCCATTCATCTATTGATGCACACTTGGGTTGCTTCCATATCTTGTTATTGTAAACAATGCTGTAATAAACATAAGGGCGCATATATATTTTCAAATTAGTGTTTTTGTATTCTTTGGTTAAATACCCAGTATGGATCATATGGTAATTCTATTTTCAACTTTTTTGAGGAATCTCCGCACTGTTTTCCACAGTGGCTGCTCCAGTTTGCATTCCCGCCACAGTGTAAGAGGATTCCTTTTTCTCCACATCCTTGCCAACTCTTGTTGTTTCTTATATTTTTGATTTTAGCCATTCTGACAACTGTGAGGGGACATTTCATTGTGTTTTTGATTTGCATTTCCCTGATGATGAGTGGCATTGAATACCTTTTCATGTGTCTGTTGGCCATCTGTAGGTCTTCTTTGGAGAAATGTCTGTTCGTGTCTTCTGCCCATTTTTAAATTGGATTGTTTGGTTTTTTTTGTGTGTGTGTTGACTTGTACAAGTTCTTTATATGTTTTTGGATATTAACCTCTTATTGGATATGTGATTTGCAAATATATTCTCTCATTCAGTAGGTGTGCAAAAGCCTTTTATTTTGCTATAGTCCCAAGAGTTTATTTTTGCTTTTGTTTCCCTTGCCTTGGGAGACATATCTGTAAGGCTGTTGCTATGGCCAATGACAGAGAAATTAACTGTCCGTGTTCTCTTCTAGGACTTTTATGGTATCAGGTCTCACATTTAGATCTTTAATTCATTTTAAATTTATTTTTGTGTATAGTGTAAAAAAGTGGTCCAGTTTCATTCTTTCGCGTGTAGCTGTCCAGTTTTCCCAACACCATTTGTTGAAGAGACAGTCTTTTTCCCATTGCATACTCTTGCCTCTTTTGCTATAGATTAACTGACCATATAATCATGGATTTATTTCTGGGCTTTCTATTCTGTTCCACTACAGCTTTGTAATATATCTTGAAATCTGGGATTGTGATACCTCCGGTTTTGTTCTTCTTTTTCATGATTGCTTTGGCTATTTGGAGTCTTTTGTGGTTCCATACAAATTTTAGGATTATTCGTTGTAGTTCTGTGAAAAATGCTATTGGTATTGTGATAGGAATTGCATTAAATCTGTAGATGGCTTTGGGTAGTATGGACATTTTAACAATATATGTTTTCCTAATCCATGAGCATGAAATATCTGTCCATTTTTTTTTTTTTGCCATCTTCAATTTCTTTTATCAATGTTTTATAGTTTTCAGAGTACAGTTCTTTCACCTCCTTGTTTAGGTTTATTTCTAGGTATCTTATTCTTTTTGGTGTAATTATAAATGGGATTATTTTCTTTTTTTTTTTTTTTTTATTTATTTATCTGAGAGAGAGAATGAGAGACAGCGAGCACGAGAGGGAAGAGGGCAGAGGGAGAAGCAGACCCCCTGCTGAGCAGGGAGCCTGATGTGGGACTCGATCCCGGGACTCCAGGATCATGACCTGAGCCGAAGGCAGTCGCTTAACCAACTGAGCCACCCAGGCGCCCTAAATGGGATTATTTTCTTAATCTCTGTTTCTGCTACTTCATTATTAGTGTATAGAAATGCAACAGATTTCTATATATTAATTTTGTATCCTGTGACTTTACTGAATTCATTTATCAGTTCTAATAGTTTTTTTTTTTTTGGTGTAGTCTTTAGGGTTTTCTATATAGTATAGCATGTCATCTGCAAATAGTGTAAGTTTTACATCTTACAAATTTGGATGCCTTTTATTTCCTTTTGTTGCCTGATTGCTGTGGCTAAAATTTCTAGTACTATGTTGAATAAAAGTGGTGAGAGTAGTCATTCTTGTCTTGCTCCTGATCCTAGGGGACAAGCTCTCAGTTTTTCCCCATTGAGTATGATGTTAGCTGTGGGTTTTCATATATGGCCTTTATTATGTTGAGGTATGTTTCCTCTAAACTTATTTTGTTGAAGGTTTTTATCATGAATGGATGTTGTACTTTGTCAAATATTGCATCTATTGAAATATGATTTTTATACTTTCTCTTGTTGATGTGATGTATCACATTGATTGATTTGCAAATATCAAACCGCCCTTGCATCCCAGGAGTAATCCCACTTGATCATGGTGAATGATTGTTTTAACGTACTGTTGGATTCAGTTTGCTAATATTTTGTTGAGCAGTTTTGCATCTATATTCATCAGAAACACTGGCCTATAGTACTCTTTTTTAGTGGTGTCTTTATCTGGATTTGGTACCACGGTAATGCTGACCTCATGGAATGAGTTTGGAAGCTCTCTTTCCTCTTCTATTTTTTTTTTTAAGATTTTATTTATTTAATTGGAGAGAGAGAGAGCGAGCAAGCAGGGGGAGTGGGAGAGAGAAGCAGGCTTCCCGCTGAGCAGGGAGCCCGACGCGGGGCTCCATCCCAGGACCCTGTGACCATGACCTGAGCCGAAGGCAGACATTTAACCGACTGAGCCACCCAGGCACCCCTTTCCTCTTCTATTTTTTGAAATAGTTTGAGAAGAATAGGTATTAACTCTTCCTCAAATGTTTGGTAGAATTCACAAGTGAGGTCGTCTGGTCCTAGACTTTTGTTTGTTGGGAGTTTTTTGAATCCTGATTCAATTTCATTACTGGTAATTGCTCTGTTTAGATTTTCTATTTCTTCCTGATTCAGTTTTTTTTTTTTTTTAAGATTTTATTTATTTATTTGACAGAGAGAGACACAGCGAGAGAGGGAACACAAGCAGGGGGAGTGGGAGAGGGAGAAGCAGGCTTCTGCCGAGCAGGGAGCCTGATGCGGGGCTCGAGTCCAGGACCCTGGGTTCATGACCCGAGCCGAAGGCAGACACTTAACGACTGAGCCACCCAGGTGCCCCATTCCTGATTCAGTTTTCAAGAGGTTATATGTTTCTAGGAATTTATCTATTTCTTCTATGTTGTCCAATTTGTTGGCATATAATCTTTCATAAAACTCTCTTAGAATCATTTGTATTTCTGTGGTGTTGGTTGTTATTTCTCCTCTTTCATTTCTGATTTTGCTTATTTGAGTCCTCTCTCTGTTTTGTTTTGTTTTTTTAATGAGTTTGGCTAATGGTTTATCAATTTTCTGGATCTTTTCAAATAACCAGCTCCTGTTTTCATCGATCTGTTCTATTGTAGTTTTGTTTGTTTGTTTCTATTTAATTTATTTCTGCTCTAATCTTTATTATTTCCTTCCTTCTACTGGTTTTGGGTTTTGTTTATTCTTTTTCTACCTCCTTTAGGTGTAAGGTTAGGTTGTTTATTTGAGATTTTTCTTGCTTCTTGAGGTAGGCCTGTTTTGCTATAAACTTCCCTCTTAGAACAGCTTTTGCTGTATCCAAAAGATTTCGGACTTGTATTTTCATTTTCATTTGTCTCATGTATTTTTTTATTTCTTTTTTGATTTCTTAGTTGACCCATTCATTGTTTGGTAGCATGTGAGTTAACCTCCATGTATTTCTGTTCTTTCCAGACTTTTTCCTGTGATTGATTTCTAGTTTCATAGTGTTATGTTTGGAAAAGATGCCTAATATGACTTCAATCTTTTCGAATTTGTTGAAACTTGTCTTGTGGCCTAATACATGATTTATTCTAAAGAATGTTCCATGTACACTTGAAAAGAATGTGTATTCTGCTGTTTCAGGGTAGAATGTTCTGAACATATCTGTTAGATCCATCTGGTCCAATGTGTCACTCAACGCCACTGTTTCCTTGTTGATTTTCTGTTTGGATGACCTATTCATTTATGTAAGTGGGCTGTTAAAGTCCCCTACTATTATTGTATTACTACTATTGATTACTTCCTTTATGTTTGTCAATAGCTACTTGATGTATTTGGGTGCTCCCATATTGGTTGCATAAATATTTATAATTGTTACATCTTTTTGTTGGATTGTTCCCTTTATGATTACGCAGTGCCCTTCTTTGTCTCTTAATACAGTCTTTGTTTTAAAAACCCTATATTTTCCAATGTAAGTATTGCTACTCCAGCTTTCTTTCTCACTTCCATTTGCATGATAAATGCTTTTCCACCCCTTCACTTCCAATCTGCCTTTGTCTTTAGGTCTAGGCAACAATTTTTAAAGTTTGGTTAAATATCCTGACTGCAATTACATTGTGAAGGCATCAGGATATCTAACCAAACTTTAAAAATTGTTGCCTGGATATTTCTTAATCTTGCGATGATGTGAGATGGTAAAATGCCTGCATGAAGAGAGGAAGTGAGGTGAGTGGTGTACGCATTGTGACAGAGCAGGCTGCTATTGGCCTGATCATCTCTCAGAAGAAGGATCATCTGCTTCCAGACTGTGATTGGCTTCAGGTTATTGAAGCCACAGAAAATAAAAACTGAGGGTAAAGTGGGGGATACTGTACCTGAGGACTGAAAGTGAATGAGTTCCTCAATAAGATGGAAGAGCCCAAAATAGTTTGTTGAGGACTGAGCCTTGGAAACACAGTATTTTCATGCAGAGAGAGATAACATCATGGTTGGGAGAAAGGTGGATTTTTTTGTTACTCCTTTTCTAGCATCTATTCACTCTTCTGTTATTTTCTTCTACTCCTTCCCACCATTCAGTGTACTTTCATTGAAATTAATGCCCACCTCCACCCTCAGCTTAGGGAGAAGTCAAGTGATCCAAATCTTGCCAATCAGACCTCTACATTCTTGATGTTACCCAATTAGAGCCACCAAATCACAGTGGTATTTTTACTGGGCGTTCTGGAAGAGGTTTGTCTTCTTTACCTCTGGATCTAAATCTATAAGCATGTGGATTCAGAATTACTGGTAAGCCCTTTTAAACCCTGAGCCAACCAGAAAAGCATCACCTATAAACAAAGAAGAAGCTAGTCCTGATTACATCCTGTGAGCTGTGAGCCTTGGATAGAGCTTTGTCCATAGCTCTGTTTACATCTAGAATTTTCAGTTCTGTAAACTACTGAATTGTTCTTACCCCAGTAAATGAATTTGGGATTTGGGCTCTCTGTTACTTCAGACCAACTATAATGATACAGAACATATGTAAGCTTTCTTTTTATTTTGTGGAATTGGATGTGAAAAGTGATAAGCAGGACATTGTTTGCTTTCCTTAAATCACTTTCTGAAATTTTAATAGCTGTCTTATGGTGGACATGGGTGGTCAGTTACACCTACTTCAAATGGTTAACTGCTTATCGACAGGATTAAATCTTCTCATAATATATATTTTCATATTGTGTGTATGTATGCATGTATGGTACATACATATGTCTATGTACACATGTATATATGTATTAACCTGTGCTTTTTCTGAAATAACAAATGCAAATTAATAACTTATGAAAATTACTAACTTTTTAATTATAAAAATAACATATTTTAGCTGAGTTTTAAAAAATATAAATTTTTATGTATAATTCAGTACTTTTTTGCTTATATAGGATTTGCTTAAACTTTTCTGGGTATTACCATCAAGAATGAGAAAATCAATTCATGATGTTATTTCTCTTATAATTAGAAGACACTCATTTCTCAGCCAAGTGCTTCAAAACATCAGTGGAATATGTTATCAAAAGCCATTTTAAAACTTTCATTTGTGCTTTCATCATTTGATGAGTGACACCGATTATCAAATATCTGATAACAATTCTTCCAATTAAATATTCCCATTTTGCAATTGTATTTCACTTACTTTTTTCATTTGCTTCACTTTTCTTATTGGGGGCAGGAATAAACAGACACTGGTAATCATGTAATATACAAATTGACACTGTAAGATTTTCTTTTTGGGATATATGCTTTTTAAAGTCTTAGGTTGAACAAGATGATGAAACAAAGTATTCACCAAGTTAAGATTTACAAGACTATAATTCTTGCTATTAAGATGGTAAGCATGAGGATGACATCTCTCAGAAATGGGAAGAGATAACATATGTAAGAACATTAGTGAAATGTTGACTCCAATGTATTTTTTTTTCATTATATGTATTTTTATTTTTAAATTTATATTCAGTACAATTCACTTTTTTTTTTTTTTTTTTTGGGTATACAGTACTAAGAGCCTTGACAAATGCTTAGGGTTATGTAATCGCCAACATAATCAAGATAGGGTTCTACCAGACAAACAAGCTTCTTCATGCTGCCACTTTGGAGTCACAACCCCCTTCCTTCCCTTAGGCCCTGATGAGCACTGATTTGTTCTTTGTCCCTATGGCTTTTTCTTTTCCAGAATGTCAAATAAATGGAATCATATGATAGGTAGGCTTTTCAGTCTGGCTTCTTCCGCTTAGCCTCATATACCCACTTGCTGCAAGTGTCCATAGTTCATTCCTTTTTTTTTTTTTAAAATTTTTTTTTTATTCTTATATTATCCCCATACATTGCATCATTAGTTTTAGATGTAGTGTTCCATGATTCATTGTTTGTGAATAACACCCAGTGCTCCATGGAGAATGTGCTCTCCTCAATACCCATCACCAGGCTAACCCATCCTCCCACCCCCCTCCCCTCTAGAACCCTCAGTTTGTTTTTCAGAGTCCATCGTCTCTCATGGTTCGTCTAGACTCCAATGTATTTTTGTCTCCTGATATGTTTAATGGCTTTAAATATATAAATACACCACTAGGCAAAGCCAAAAGGTCTCAGTTTGGGTTCTGATAAATTCACTGATTTTCCCATTGACAATGAACATTTAGGATGTTTCTAAACATTTAGGGTAAATGTTTAAATGACAATAAACATTTAAGATGTTTTCTATTTGGGAAAAGAAGGAAAGTTTTGCTATTAGGGAGAGATAGCCATAGAACCTATGGAAATGCAAATAAGAAATCTATTCTCATATTTTGCTTTCACAGATGATTAAAACCTATTTTACTAGGAACACTATATCTCAGCTACTAATATATTCTGTCCACAGAATAGGGTCTCCAACCATGGAGCAGAAGTCTCTAGAAAAGAGCCCCAGATGAAAAACCAAATGATCTTAGAGGTGGAAGAGGCCTTAGAGATCATCTGACCCAATCCTCTAATTTTACAGTTGAAAAAACTGGAACCAAAAGAGGTTAAGTAACGTCGCACCACTAATTATTGGCAGAGTTAGGAGCTAATAGGTCTCTATTTCATTATTAATCCTGCTTCTGATGAGCTTCATGACATAAACCAAATACCGAATTTCTTAGTACTTTAGCTGCTTCTGTTTAAAATGGAGTTAATACCCCCTGGTTTCTCCATATTTCAGAAGCATACTGTTAGAGTTTGTGTGACTCACGAGCAAAGTATGTATGCTTCTATGAAAAGCAAATTATTGATTACCAATCTATCAGTTAGGATTCTTTGATGACAAGCAACAGAAAACACATACAGCTGACCCAAGCAAAAGTGACTTGACCAGAACGATATGAGGAGGCTCAGAGACTGAAAGGGGATGTTGAATAACTGGCTTAGCACAGATGAGAATGAGTGAGCTAGAGAAGGTGTTGGAAGTGGGAATAGCTCTTACCTAACACCAGTGAAATTGTTCTTTTCCGGCAGTCCTTTCTACCAGTGTGGGCCTCTTCTGGGATCCAAAACTCTGGAAGGGAGAATTGATTAGCTCAGATTAGATCACAAATGTACCTCCTTTCCCCCAACAGAGCAGTGAGAGAAATCTACCGCAAAGAGCCTCCAAAGCCCTGTTAGCTTCCTTAGCAAGAAGAAAGGGTGCCCCAGTTACAAGCCTTCCAAGATGACACATAAGGAGGAAAAGGTAAATTCCTCAAAGAAAATGGAGATGCTGTTAGGAAGAGAAAATTATGTACTGACTAACCAAAAACATAACAAATGTTTACTATGACCACCACATTTAAGTTGACTGATGAATTTTGTATTTGGTGAGATAGTGCTAAATTCAAAACTATAAACTTAGGCCATGTGTACTTGATAAAAGAGCAACTTGGTATTGTTCTGATGGCCAATTCAGAACAATCAACAAATCAATTGAATGTGCCACATAAGAAAGCCAGAGTCACTGAATGGACTTTTAAATGGTCAATTTGCTGATTATGTAGGCAAGACCTGCTTTCATGATTCTTCTAATACAGTTATCAGTGAATGTTAGCTAAGATTTAAGGGATAAAGAAAAATGTTTCCATTTGAATTAGGTCTAGACACTAAATTCAGCACCTGTTGATCAAGAAGCCAGTACAACCTGATCTTCTACCAACTTGACCAAACTTAGTATATAAATACCTCAAGGTACCTCCTAGACCTGAAAGACATAGGATAGTGAATAAATTCCTCCACATCAGGTTCAAATAGCTCATTTCTCCTGGGCTTCAGCAGCAATCATTTTATTAGAAAGACTGAGTATCTTGGGCACCTGGCTGGCTCAGTGGGTAGAGTATGCAACTCTTGATCTCAGCGTTGTAGGTTCGAGCCCCACATTGGATGTAGAGGTTACTTAAAAATAAAATCTTAAAAAAAAAGACTGAGGATCTTAAGCAAAATCTTCTTTCCCATCTCTGGCTTAAATTTATTCCCTTCTAGGGAAAAAAGAAGATATTTCTAAAAATATTAATGACAGTGTGAATATATTTTTCTTAAAAATATATATGTACAAATTTGAAGACCCTAAGCTAAATAATAGATAAAAGAGGAGTCAAAAGTATCTTTCTCTTTAAATGCCATGTAAGATTTTCCCCACTATTTGTCCCCAGCTCACCTCTGAATTCCACTATACCTGGGTCATAGTTCATTTCAAGGACAGTGTGATCTTTGAAAACGAGCAAGATCACGTTACTCCTCCAAATGAAATTCTTCACTGGCTCCTCATAACCTTCAGCTTGGCATGCAACTTCCTTCACACCAAGGCATCCAGAGCCCCTAAGGGTCAGCTCTCTGCTGGCCTCTCATCCTCGGCTGTCCTTACTTGCCACTGCAGTGACCTCTATAATCACGCATGCACGGCTCTTTGATGTCTCCCCAATTTGTCATTTAATCTCTTGCTTCTGCTTCCTGCACTAGAACTCCTTTCCTCCTTCTTTACTAATTCATCCCTCCTTCTGGTCTCCACTCCAGATACCACTCCCTGACCCAAATCCCTTCTTTGATTAACTTTGTTCATTATGGAATTTTCAGCTCACTTTTCTTCCCCTCCAGAAACTTTTCTTGACCTTTCTAGTTTTCAGGAGGAGACCTCATCTATGTCCTTCCAATAATGCTGTCTGCATGGCTACCACCATCAAAGCACCCATAACCCTGCACCGTCTTATGTATTAATGAATCTAGCTCTTTAATTAAAACTGTGAACTCCTTGACACATAGATCGATGGAACAGAATAGAGAGCCCAGAAATGGACGCTCAATTCTATGGTCAACTAATCTTCGACAAAGCAGGAAAGAATGTCCAGTGGAAAAAAGACAGTCTCTTCAACAAATGGTGTTGGGGAAACTGGACAGCCACATGCAGAAGAATGAAACTGGACCATTTCCTTACACCACACACAAAAATAGACTCAAAATGGATGAAAGACCTAAATGTGAGACAGGAATCCATCAAAATCCTTGAGGAGAACACAGGCAGCAACCTCTTCGACCTCAGCCGCAGCAACTTCTTCCTAGACACATCGCCAAAGGCAAGGGAAGCAAGGGCAAAAATGAACTATTGGGACTTCATCAAGATAAAAAGCTTTTGCACAGCAAAGGAAACGGTTAACAAAACCAAAAGACAACCAACAGAATGGGAGAAGATATTTGCAAATGACGTATCAGATAAAGGGTTAGTATCCAAAATCTATAAAGAACTTATCAAACTCAACACCCAAAGAATAAAAAATCCAATCAAGAAATGGGCAGAAGACATCAACAGACATTTCTGCAAAGAAGGCATCCAAATGGCCAACAGACACATGAAAAAGTGTTCAGCACCACTTGGCATCAGGGAAATACAAATCAAAACCTCAATGAGATACCACCTCACACCAGTCAGAATGGCTAAAATTAACAAGTCAGGAAATAACAGATGTTGGTGAGGATGTGGAGAAAGGGAAATACTCTTACACTGTTGGTGGGAATGCAAGCTGGTGCAGCCACTCTGGAAAACAGTATGGAGGTTCCTCAAAAAGTTGAAAATAGAGCTACCCTACAACCCAGCAATTGCACTACTGGGTATTTACCCCAAAGATACAAATGTAGTGATCCGAAGGGACACATGCACCCCAATGTTTATAGCAGCAATGTCCACAATACCCAAACCATGGAAAAAGCTAAGATGTCCATCAACAGATGAATGGATAAAAAAGATATCACACACACACACACACACACACACACACACACACACACACACTGGAATATTATGCAGCCATCAAAAAATGAAATCTTGTAATTTGCAATGACGTGGATAGAACTAGAGGGTATTATGCTAAGCAAAATGAGTCAATCAGAGAAACACAAGTATCATATGATCTCACTGATATGAGGAATTTGAGAAACAAGACAGAGGATCATAGGGGAAGGGAGAGAAAAATGAAACAAGATGAAACCAGAGAGGGAGATAAACCATAAGAGACTTTTAATCTCAGGAAACAAGCTGAGGGTTACTGGAGTGGAGGGAGGTAGGAGGGATGGGGAGGCTGAGTGATGGACATTAGGGAAGGTATGTGCTATGGTGAGCGCTGTGAATTGTGTAAGACTGATGAATCACAGATTTGTACCCCTGAAACAAATAATACATTATATGTTAATAAAAAATAAAAATTAAAAAAAAAAAACCTGTGAACTCCTTACACAACAGGAAGTGTTTCTTATTCCTCTCTATACTTCCAATGTCTGACACAGTACCTGGCACAAACTGTATGAGAAATTCATGTTTATTGAAGACAACAGAAGCACCATTTTATGGCTAAGGAGGCATCATTATCATGCCCATCCTCATCTTCTGCCATGGCTGAAAGTTAGATATTATCGTCTGTCTATTATCCCCATGTTGAGGAAAGGATAACTACATCTTCTCTGCTTAAAGAAAAATTGCAAGGGGATGCTCTACCATCACTGCATACAGAATTAGGCTTGAGAACAGTTATCCAGTCATCTGGCCTCCTACCTGGAACGGGTGATGACTCCAAGCTTTTCATTCAGCATGAAAACCTCAGAAGACTTATCTCACAGGCAGTCAGGGGATGATTTGAAAAGCATTGGCTTGGGCGCCTGGGTGGCTCAGTTGGTTAAGCAACTGCCTTCGGCTCAGGTCATGATCCTGGAGTCCCAGGACCGAGTCCCACGTTGGGCTCCCTGCTCAGCAGGGAGTCTGCCTCTCTCTCTGACCCTCCCCCCTCTCATGCTCTCTATCTCATTCTCTCTCTCAAATAAATAAATAAAATCTTTAAAAAAAAAAAAAGAAAAGCATTGGCTTGAATTCTTATAGAGTCTACGATAGAGGGACTAGAGGGTGCAAAAACAGACAGCCTGGCCTGCTCTCATGGTGATTTGATGTGATGGTTTCCCAGTGGAAAGCAAAGGACAGGTACAAGGGCAGGTTGGGCCTGGTACTTTTTAGCAGCATAGAAGCTGTGGCCCCTTGTGCACAAGGGCTCCAAACAAAACAAAAGAAAACAAAACCCAAACCCAAACCAAACCAAAACAAAAAAACAAAAATAATGATAAAGGAACAACTCTCCTGCCTGCAAATGGATGGGAAGAAGGCCCCTGGACAGGAAAGAGTTGTATTGTGATGTTAAAGGCTACTACTCTGTAGTCTATTTTCCCTTTCTCAGATTTACTGACTAGCATTGGTGAGGTTGAAGAAAGATGAGGTTAGCTACATATTCAAGTTCCTGGGTCTCAGCGAGTATGACCATCGGCATACCTGTGCTTTTGTTTGCATCTTCCATGAGAGCCTTTCTCCATGCTAATTCACCAGCAGCTGGTCCAGAGCGTCACACAATACAACATATTTTTAAAAGCTGGCATCATTTGGACTTTCTACTCATAGCAAATTTGAAAAGTTGGCATTTACATTCCCTGAAGTATCTATTTCTAATGAAAACAATGTCAGAGCCTTAAGCACTTTGGCATTTTCTGGACACACTATAAATTTACAGGATATATTTTATCATGTACTGTATCTTAGAGCACAGGGACAAAGAACAAGCACCAGGGAAAATGGTTTGAGGCAATCCTTTCAACATATTTTCCAAGGCCATTTCAAATGACTCCCAAGTCCTTGAACTCCCTGGTGATCATTTTAATAGCAACAAGATCCATTTGGTAACTGGCCTGGACAGCAGGTTGCATTTGGTTCTAGCTGATATAAAGTCTACTGTCTTTTGTTACCAAGGAGACAGTATTCTAGCCTATTATAAAGGTGTTTAAAGCTGTCCTCGTACCATATCCTTAAAACTTTAGAATGTTGCTAAGCATGTCTGCGTAGTCTTCTTCTTCTTGTTCTTTTTTTTTTACCCACCTATCATTGAACTTCTCATACTCTTTCCATTTAACTACCCTTGCCTGTTGACTTTATCACATTTATCCTGTGCTGAAACCTTGGCCAACGAAAGGCATCTGCCAGGACAAGGAAAATACAGAGGGTGCTCCAGCTGAATGCAGCTTCATCTCCTCATGGAGTAAGCACCATCTTACTGCAACTCATTTCATTATCTGGTTGGGTGATTTTTGGAACCAGAGAAAACAGGGCAGGACTCCTGGGGGCAGACACACTTGTGAAAATAATTTTAGTCTCCCTTCTGATCTTTTCCCCCTTTTGGAAACGTCAAAGAGAGCTGAGCAGGCTGGTGATGTTCCAGGCTGGATGGTTGCCATTCGTGAATGGCATTATAAGAACACTACCCCGACTTCTTCTGGTTTGCCAGAATCTATCAATTGGATATAATTAGAAGACAGATAATGGAGTTGCCACTTGGAGGATGTCCCTTTATATAACAGAGGAGGCTCCGTCTGTCCAGGATGTAGTCACTGGCTGAGCGACAGCTGTGCATGCGTGTGACCAAGGTGTGGCACCTCTGGCAGATGGTATGAAGAACCAGCGGAAACAGGGTCACCTTGTGTGTTGCCATGGAAGCAGCATCTTGACAGAGCGGTACCCATAAAAGTGAAATGTTTAACGATGAATAATTGTGTTTGAAGCCTTCTTACTCCACATTTCCATGGAAAATGAAACCACAGGAGGCATGAAAATCTCTAAAGGACCTTTATACATAGATTAATGTGGTAATTCTCTCATTACTATGTTCTGAAGAAGAGCTCCTTTCACCAGGCTCTGTGTTTTGCCTTCAGTTATAACATGGCTTTGCATTAAGTGTTTTAATAAAATGTGAAATTAAATGATCATCCCTGGTGATATTCGGCTTTGGTTGAGGTAAGGAAAAATGTAACTTCCACAGTACATGAAAGCCAAAGAGATTACTTCACCCCCAATGAAGAGATCATTGGTCAAATGACATGGTTTCCCATGAGTCTGCACCTCTCCATTAATTGGGAATTTGTTATTACTCTCTCCTGCACCTTTGAGAATTATATGTAATGTAACCAATTTATAGCTGTGGAATACATAGGCTGTCAGAAGCAAACCAATGTAATTTATTCTCTTTTGCAGGTATAACCAGGTAGTATTGGGGAAGGGAATTTTTAATAGGGATAGTTTATGCCATTTTTAAAAAAAACTATCTGTACTTCTTTCTGTTGTAACAGTTAACAGGAGACAAACAGAAGTTTCCTGAGCAGCATTGATCTATTGACTGTGGACACATTAGTAATAAGAGACATGAACAATAAAGGGAGATGGGATATGATTCTTTCATAGAGAAAATGATGAAACATCTTTTTATGTGACTCATCCCAAAATAATGAAACAGTCCTTCAAAACTGTTGAGATTTTTGTTTGTTTTTAAAGTAAGTGGTATTGACTAAAGAGCATAAAGCCTTCCCACTATGGATCTCAGGGAGGCAGGAAGAGTTTTTACAGATTGATGGTTCTCGTAGGGTATTAGTACTCCAATTTTTCCCTTTTCCCCAAGACAAAGCCATGCTGAGGCTGACAAACCTGAAAGACAATGGCTATAATGATCCCATTCATTCTCCACAAAGTCCCACCATTGTTTCTCCCTGATGCTTACACAGCAAAGACTCAGCTCTGAGACCCATTACCTGAAGCAATGGTTTAGAACATGTTCTCAAAATAGAGACTTCCTGGGTTCGAATCCTGGTTCTGCCACTTATTACCACGGCAATTCTCTTAACTTTCCTCCAGCTTAGTTTCCTTGTCTATAAATTGATCATACAAATCTCATATTCCCATGTGAAGATTAAATGAGATACTATTGAGGAAGCACTTAGGACAGATCTTGGCATGTGGTAGATGCTCGATAAATGTCAGTTGTTGTCAGATGTAGAATTCTAAACTCCCCTAAACTCCAACTCCTGTCACCCCTCATTTCATGACAGGTCATAACCATGATTTAACTGGACGATGGTGTCATTCCCTTAACGAACACATATGTCTAATCCAGGAAAACCTGAAAGTTGCCACATTGCACTCACTGTTTTTGAGAATGTCTGGGGTCCAATCTGTGGGACACACTGAACAGGTTAAATCTTACCAGTGTCTCTCTGGGCCTCAAGGACATTCTCTATTTTAGCAAAATTGAAAGTGCTTGCTCTCTGTGGAGCCTCATGTAGAGGCACTTGATTTGCATTTCATAAGTGAGAATAAAGAAAATAATGACAAAAAATGCAAATAATCCTCTGTGGTTATAACAAAATCACTTGTTATTGTCCCCTTTTCCTTCATCTGGCTACAGCATTATACAGTGACTTGCACGAACAACATTCTCAAGAGCTATTTGTGAAGTAAATTAATAAATATACAGTGTAGTCCCGCACAAGAAGCACACTTACGGTTACGCTGTTTTCGCTGTGAGTGTAAAACCAGGTTTTAATCCTCTAGTATGCGCGTGCACACACACACACACACACACACAGTTCTTTGCATTATGTGCCAAATACATATATTAATTGGTCATTGGGCAAAAAAAAATTGGCATCTGTTGATTACAAAGCCAGGTGAGAACGTAGAATTCATCTACACAACATGTACACTTTACATATTTAAAAATAAACATTTGACATCTAGGATTGTTGCATTATTGACTCAAGGTCACAAAATAAATTAGAGGCAGAGCCAGAACTAAAACTCAGACTCTGTCCAGATCTCCATCCACCCTATCATCATGCCTTTATTGGTAATCTTCCTCTGATCTTGCTTTCAATTATTCAGATAAATGCTGAGTAAGACCTTGGGAGAATCTGACAACATACCCTATCTTTATTTCTTGCCCCCACATGCCAGACTAAGGTCAGATTTTTAGTCTTGTATTATTTCTTGATTCAAAAATTTACACACAATTCAGTTATTTCCAGAAGGATTAATGGGTTTCCCTTGTGTTAAAAGATATTTACACCAGAGTCTTAAAAATACTGAGTAGCATTGCAGAATATAAATCAATGAAAGTTCAAGTTACATTTCAAATATCAATCATATGTTGACATTTCTGTCCCTTTCAAATTACAAATTGCTAAGAACTGTCTAGCTGGTAGCAATTGCTAATGTTTTAAATGCAAGTCTTCTGTGAAACTACTACTCCTAAAGGAACAGTTTGTTTCCTGCAAGAGATTTATTTTCACTTTTTAAGAAGTTTTATGTGTGCTGTATTCAATTTTCCGACACTGTAATCACACTATTCCTAGTACCCTCTTGTATGGCAAATTTGCTTTCTCACGCTCTGATAATATTTGGACATATTTTTTTTTTGTTTAAAAATATGCTAAAAGGAAACTCATGTCTTCATTTGTGATCGAAATCGTTGTTCATCAATTAACTGGCCAGTTCCTAATCATGGTAACTTCGGCCCATTGGAAAAAGGAGCATTTTGGCTAAAAACCCACTGCTGCCACCTAGTGTTACTGGACAAGCACTGTCTCAGCTTGATCCCTTGCCTTTGTGTGTCAGAGACACCATCCTTTGTATTGAGAGAGAGACAGAAAGAGATCAGTTACTTTAGCAATGATCCTAGTAGTTAATTATTTAGGAAAATTTCGTCTCCTTCTATTGACTCTTTTATATTTGAATAGTCTGGGTTCCAGACATGCTTCCTTAATATGCCTGGCATTTGAATTCTTTGAAGGCTTTAAATTGATGAATACTAAAGACAATGTGGAGCTTAAGGCAATCATTCATATTGATGAAGTTTACTATAAATAGATGTATGCTGCAATAACCCACATGTAATAGCAGTGTGTCCTTTTTATTCTACCCCTATTGATTCCAAACCCTCAAGGATGTTGTTGTCAATAGCTGAGCCAACAGCCTCAGAAAAACTCACAGACCACCAAGTCATTTTGCGTTACAGGGCAAAGACAAGCCCAAGAAAGAATCCCACTACCGTATTCTAACTGAATTGATCAGACAAAGTACAATAATTTTCCTGCGTGAGAAATTATTTCATTGAATAGGAACTACCTTTCAAAGGGTCTAAAATGATGAGATTTAAATGACTTTAAAGATTCATATCCATTTTATGGAGGCGATTACATGCCATTTGATGGAAGCTATTCATGGATGGTTGTTAGAAATGTAAAGAGCTGGAATTCCATGGTAAAGAGCAAGCTGCAGGGGCCGGTGTGTGAGGACATGAGAAGCAGGAGCCGAGAGAGGAAGGGTGCTGGGACTTTACCTCTTGCTCTGTGGAGGTATAGGAGATATGTGTCCAGAGATCCAGGAAGTCAGTCGGAGAGGGAGCCTAGTAGAGAGGAGAGCTCTATCTCAGAAATGGTTTGGAGGAACCATAAAGTAGTAACAAGTGCATAGGACTGACTGTCTCTAGATGTGGATTTTTCCATTAACCTCAATGTGTTCTTTTGAGCCACAATCTAACTCTGTTGGGTCTTTCTTACTCTTGCTTATTCCCACAGACCATACCTGCACAAAACAAAATTGGGAAAGTTTTCTTTATCGATGAGATGAAATCTCTGGGAACATTCTCTTCTGAAAATACAAATAATAGGAGCTACTTCTTGGTACCTTCAGCTTTAAGATATATACAAAGAAATGGGCTCCCAAATCTCAGTGGCTAACGCCCCAATAAAAGTTTGTTTCTCATTCATACGCCCATTAAACACAAGTGTTCTGTAGGCAGTCTTCCGTGCTGGGATGAGGGGACTAAGGGCCCCTCTATTTTGTGGGACATCCATCCAGTTGGACCTTGTACCGTTTCACTCCAGCCAGGGAATGGAGAATGAGCGTGTGTGGAGAATTGCAGGAGACATTTGTATGATCAGATCCGCATTGCTTTATGTCACTTTCACCCTCATTCCACTGGACAGAACTCACACTTGTGGCCACACATATGCTTCATAGGCTGAGGAAATATTGTCTGGCCAAGACTCGTGCTCAGGAAGTAGAGGGAATAGGTTCTGATGAGCATACAGCAAGACAATGAATGTATTACATACACATCTTCCAGATACCACATGTTTGTCAAATACAGAGGTCAGCGAGCTACAGCTTATGTCTCAAGCCTAGCATACTACTTGTTTTTGTATAACCCATGAGCTAAGAATGGCTATTACCTTTTCAAATAGTAGGGGGAATATAAGAGAGAAGATACACAACGACCATCATTTATGGCCTACAAAGCTTAGGTATTTATTATCTGGGGCCCCTCACAGAAAATAATGCTGACTCTTAGTCAACCTATAGCATTTAGTGTCCTGGACAGAACCAGATGTCATCCTCAAGAGGGCATCAAACGGGGGCATCTGGGTGGCTCAGTCAGTTAAGCGTCTGCCTTCGGCTCAGGTTATGATCTCAGGGTCCTGGGATGGAGCCCCATGTTGGGCTTCCTGCTCAACGGGGAGCCTGCTTCTCCCTCTCCCACTCCCCCTGCTTGTGTTCCCTCTCTCACTGTGTCTTTCTCTGTCAAATAAATAAATAAAATCTTTAAAAAAAAAAAAGAATGAGCATGGTAGCCATACACTTGGCTTTGGTACGTTTACACAGCTAACCAGTGGTCTTCGACTTCCATGTGTGGCCAACTCTCCTGGGGAGCTCCTCAAATATTTACAGCAGCTGCTGCCCCTGCTTGTGCTCTCTTGCTCTCTGTCAATAAATAAATAAAATCTTAAAAAAAAAAGAGCATCTAATGAAGGGACTTACATTTGTTTGCTACTGCTGCCAAAAAAATTACCGTAAATTTGGTGGCTTAAAACAACACACATGTATCATCTTGTAGGTTCTGTGGATCAGGAGTCTGGGCACAGCTACAGTCCTCTGGTCAAGGTCTCACCAGTTCACAATCCAGCTGTTTGTGCCATGGCACGCGTAGTTCTCTGCCTCTAGGACCGGACGGCAGCCTCTGGTCAGCAGAAAAATGAGGACCTTAGTCCTACAACTATAAGGGGATGAATTCTGCCAAGAGGAGGGCCCTTGGAAAGAAATCTTCCCCAGTTCAAGCCCGTGATGAGACCATAGTTCCCACAAACCCTCTGCCAGGAATCCCCTCCATGGGCAGTTCACCCGAGGACTGCTTTCTCAAGACCAGCAAAGCCTCAAGTAATACAACCTAATTAAGGAGTGACATCCCATCACTTTGTGATGTTGTGTTGGTTAGAAACAAATGAGAGTCCACTTGTGCTCAAGGAGAAGGGATTACATATGGCCATGATCCATTTGTGCGTGGGGGCCGCGGAGGGGGGAACATGTCACCTGAGGGCAGGGCATCTGCCACAGGTTTAGCAGAGTTGAGGGGAACCCATAAGGGACAGGGAAACTTTAAATTGTGGGAAGCTTCTGCCACTGCCAGGCATGAAGGGAAAAGGGGAGACAGTGACCAGAACCGGGTGAGACTTCGAGCCCCAGGAAGAGACCACCCCTCAGGACCCACTGCCAACAGGAGGAGGCCCAGCAGGAGTATCGGGGGAATAAAAGCCAGATCTTCTCTTCCTTTCAGTTCTCCAGCTGTTGCCTGCCCCCGCCCTCCCCTGCCACCACCGCCAATCCAACAGAAAGGCAGAGGAGCAATGGAGACTGATTGAGGCAATCCACAGAACTCAGCCTCAGCCTCACAGGGCAGAGAACAGGGTGGAAACAGGTAGAGAATGGATCTGGAGGGGAGAATAAAAGGAATCCCCAATACAGGGCTTTTGTCTTTCTCAAGTTTAAAGGAAACCTGCACATTTCCAGTGATAAGTCTAATACTTATCTGGAGCAAAACCAAGAATGACCAGGGTCTGCAACCATTCAGAGGACCACCAAGGCTACTCAAAATCAGCTGAAGAGAAAACACGACTTGGTTCACCGCAGAGGTGGGTTGATCTCAGACAACACCGATGCGTACCCAGCTCCTGGAAAGAAAACTGCAGCAGCATCTGTTATTCTCATCACGTGATGCAGTTGGAGAATGTTCCTTACGGAAAAATGAAGACAGCTCCACCCAACACCGAGAACAGGTGACACCTGCTAGTACTTCCCATTTGGATTTCTAGCTTAGTGTCTGTTTTTAGATGAATTATGAGCCTTTTCCTACTGACTCAGGCCTGCTTTGGAAACAGAGGCATGCGCCCTCTGGGGAAAGGTGGTATTGAAGAGACTAGCCTTTCAGTGAGCAAATTTCTAAATGGTCGAGCCATTTGACTACAAGGTTGGCTTCCCCAGCCAGCCCCTGAGCTGCATCGACTGCAGCTAGGAGACCGTGCCCTTAAAAACCAAGAGCATATTGGATCTGGGATTGCTGCTGGATAATTAGAGAGACAAAGACAAAAGAATTAAGGCACATCGTTCTTGGCATGTTTCTAGATGTTTTTGTTTTGTTTCCAGCATATAAGAGAATAGATGGTGATTATTTAAAAGTGAGCTTGGAATTCATATCATTCTTAAATAGTTCGTGCATGGAATGTAAGTAGGTCTTGTATATAAGACCAAAAGTACCAGAGATGCCAAAGGTGAGAACAGGTTTTAGAAACAAGGATTTGAGCAGGAGTCTACTGCTAATAAAATTTCAGTAAATCCTTTAGTTAATACTGGAGGCTTGCCTTCATATCACTTTCTCCCACACCCTAGCACCCAATAAGATATTGCTGCCTAATTGAAAAGTTTTCTAATAAGAGTTTAGGTAAAACTAATTTAAAAGAACTCATTAGCTAAATATAATAACACGGCAGACTTTCTACAGCAACTTTACTGGTTCCCTATAAATAGAAAATTAATTAATGGTGAAGAAAATAAAGCAGTAACCACACCAGACTGTGAAAAGTAGTATTGTTTTAAACTTGTATTAACTATTAGTTCATTACAATAAATTACCATGGCCCTGGAAAGTTCGTCTGGATACCAAATTTACTTAAGATTGGTGCTACTGGAATCAGATGCTGTATGAGCTCATAATGATGAGATCTTTTAAAGCCTTACCATAAAAGAGGCAGCATGGAAAACTATTAGCAGCAAAGTTTTGCTAACTACCTGGGCTATACAAATACATACATACCTTAAAAATGAGAATCTTTAAGAATTAGGTATAAAGGGATATTTTTAACTACTTTTCTTTTTTGAATCTTTATATCAAATATTATCTTTATAATACAGAAGTAAAATTATATTTTTTTAAATCAGACTGGTATAAAGTAGAAAAGTGTAGCCAGAAACTGGTTTTATACTAACAAAATATAATGGAGAATTTTATGTTTTCTGAAGGGGAGTGAACGGTGGGTTATTTATCTTTTTATCCAAGGGACACTTGCAAAATGTCTTACTCTCAAATTCACTTTAATTTTGTAAAGCCAGTATATGGTGACATAATAGAGTGTCAAGTGGAATTCAGTAGTTATCCATTTAATTCGGACATCAGTAAGATTTCGGAAAATATCACCTAGGGCATGCATTTTCTGGAGTGAAATGGGTATTTATGTTGACCAATTTCCCTTGCAGTAGTCAGATTTTCACTTTATATTGAACAAGATAGAACCAGCACAAGCATCATGGATTTAAAATAGCATCGCTCCACAGTTTCCAGCCCCCCCTGCTCTCTGTATATGTAATACATACAACACCTAGTCCAGACTCCTCATGCGAAGTTAGCCCCTCTGTAACTCTGTCCTCCTTCATGTCCCAGACTCACACCACTCCCTGAGTACTCCCCAGGATCAACATAGGGAACTGGGTGCTCCGACTTTACCTTCTTTATTTCTCTATCTTCACATCATTGCCCATGAGAATTCCTCAATTGGAAAGCATGTCCCTCTTTTCTCAGTCATGTAAATGCTTTCTCATCTTTCAGCATGAGCCTACCCTCCTCTGTAAAACCTCCTCATCACACTCATGCAAAAATTATTCATTCTTTCTGAGATCCCCTAGCACTTGGTAAATATCATAGTATTATTTAAACTGCGCTGCAGTTACTTGTTCACATGACTATCTACACCACTGAATCGGAGATAGCTTTTTCTTACTTACCCACCACTAGCATGGTGGCACAAAATAGACTTTGATGAGTCATTGTTTAATGAGGGAATGACTAAATGAATGGCTGAATATTAAAGTCACCCTATTGAGAATCAATAGTCTGTTTTATATAGCACACGAAAGAATAATGGATTCAAAAGTTTACGTATGGGTCACCTGGAATTTAGGGCAATATTAAGAGCAAATAAAAGGGACTAATGCATCCTTAACCCTAGCATATATGCCAATTTTTAATCTAGATTTATGTATATGCAAATAGAGCTTTAGTTTTTCTAGATGCCTGTGCTAAAGCTTGAACACATTAATAGGAATGGCAGGGCCATGTGAGATCAGCAAAGAAGGGAACTGAAGTTCCTAAGTTTATTCTGGGGGAAAATGCAATAGAAAGTACCCAGGCCCACTGAAAATCTCTAATACTGGGCAGGAGAATAGGAACTTTACAATCTAGGTTTTTGGAAACCACACAGAACTAACACAGAGCATGGGCTGTAGTGTTTTCTCTATGCCAGTAGAGGGCAGCACACACTTCATTAACCAGGGAAGCAGGTTGTGCTGAATTCCTACTTTAGCAGCCAGGAATTGGAGTGAGTGTTCTAGTGACGAACATCTCAGGATTCTTCCACCTCATCAAAAGTCTCCTCAAGAAATTGTATTCTTTAAACATTTTCTATGTTAACATTGTTTCATCAAATTCTATCTCAGATTTCAAACTGTGTATTTATGCTTTGGGGGACAGTGTGGCAAAGCGGAAAGGATGTAGCCTACGGTGCTGGACAGAGCAGGTTTGTACATCTGGGATCCACCACTGACTAGCTGTGGGTTTTGGTCAAGTTACTTAATCTTTCCAATCCTTGTTTTCATCTTTCAAACCTAGATTCTAAGATTCGCCTCCTGGCGTTCACGTAAGATCAAATAAAAATATAGGTATCAGCTTGATGTTTTGTAGTTGTCTTCCCACTTCTGTTTCTTTCCCATGTAGAAAAGCAAATATCTACAAATGTGTATCATATGCAAGGGTCTTTCAAGACTACAAAAGCGCCTACCCAGAACCAGCCTTGAATAAATGGGCCAAGGGAGCCAAATCCTCGGCCAGCAGTTCAAGCAGAGTATTAAAACATTAGGAATACTAGTACTAATAATGTGAAGTTTCTTGAAAATAGAAAACACATCACGCACTGTGGAATTATGGAAATACAAAAGACAAAGTCATTTAATAATGTGTAGTACAGCGCTGCTGCAGTTCCCAGGATCTGGTAGGAATTCAAGATATGTTAGTCCTTGTTGACAACAGCCAAGACACACAAACAACCTAAGTGTTAATTGCCAGATGAATGAATAAAGAAAATGTGGCATTATATATACAATAGAATCTCATTCAGTCATAAAATAGAAGGAAATCTTGCCCTTTGCAACAACATGGATGAAACTGGCAGGTATTATGCTAAATGAAATAAGTCAGACAGAGAAAGACAAATGCTGTAAGATCTCACTTCCATGTGGAATCTTAAAAAGCTGAACTTGTCCAAACAGGGAGGAAATTGGTGGCTGCGGGTTGAAGGGGGGCAAGGAGAATGACTTGAAGTTGATCAAAAATACCAACTTCCAGTTATTAGATGAGTAAGTTCTGGAGATGTAATGTCCAGCATAGTGATTTACAGATGACAATACTATGTTGTATACTTGAAACTTGCCAAGAGAGTCAGTCTTAAAAGTTCTCACTACACACACACACAAATGGTAACTATGTGGTGGTGAATGTGTTAACTAACCTATTGTAGCCATCATTTGCAATATATGCATATATCAATCATCATGTGGTACACCTTAAACTTATACAATATTATATGCCATTTATATTTCAATAAAGCCAGGGATAAAAAGGATGTTAGTTCTTAGCTTCCACCCATACATACACATGTCCCTCAAGATGCTGTTTAATATTATTTACCTTAGTCTGTTTTTTTTTTTTAAATATTTGATCACTATTTTTAACATAGTAAACATGAAATTAAATAAAAGCATACTTTAATTTCTCAGTCTTGTCCAAGTCTCATATATTTTATTACTCGAAATGTTTACCATTGGTTTTTACATTACTTTTAAGTGTAAAGCTAAAGCCTAATTTCACCAAGGATACCAAACATTGAGAGCCAAAAACCAAACCTGGGTATCAAACAGAATAAATAGCTGAGAGATTCAAGGTGAAGACAGCAGAGTCCAGACCAATTGTGGACTTACCACGTGAGCGCAGACTCAGCAAGCTGAGAACAGCTCGGCACAAGGGGCCTCTGTGTCTTCTCTAGTAAGGGTCGAAGGATGGGGTCCACAGCCATGGGCGGTGCATACCATATGTATCTCAACATCCATGAGAGCTGTGGAAATAAGTGAAGCCCACTCACATTAGAACAAGAAGAGATTATTTATTCAAAACTTTCCCTGGGCAAGGGGGTCAGCCACCATCACTTGTGTTTGGCAGCAACTCACAGGCAGGCAGAAGAGTGGGAGAGCTTTCTGGTGGAAGAAGGGATGGCTTCCGGTATGCCCTGATTAGAAGCTGTCGGTATGGAGACCCTGCAGATGGGCTACATAGGAGTAGAGCATCTCATGGGATTAGTTAGGGGTGCATACTTGACTTTCTCTGGTTGGTTCTAAGTTGGAAGAAAGGGCAAAAAGTAGTTATTGTGTCCTCGCCATTTTGGATCAATTGCCACGTGGTTCTGTTTGGCCTCCTCTTGTGGATAGCAGGTTGGCCTCCTGGGTTGGTTGTGGCAGGCTGTGGGCCAGAGTTGTAGTTTTATATCTGGTTTGACCATTGTCCCTTTGTGTATTTAGTCTCCCACCATGAGAGAAACAAATGCCAGCCTTGTAAGATGTCTCTCTCAATCCCTTAGATCTCCTAGTCTCTGTCTCCTGAGCTCTCTAATTTCCTATCTCTGTAATCTTGGGTGAGTCACTTATTCTCTATTGGCCTCAGATTTCTTTTCTGAAAAATGACAGGCTTCATCTAGAAACTGTTCCCGGCCTGTTGTGAGTGTGGAGATGGAAGGGAGAAATGGCTCTGGGGAAGGGACATTCAGGTAGTGTCTGGCACTTGTGAAGAGTCCATAGGCTCTATTACCAGCACAGCAAAGTCAAGTGAGTGATGTGAGGATGTAGCTCAGGTAAATGTTACCTGGCAGGTAACTTGCTATGGGGGGAAAATGGTTGAAAACCACTGATCCAGTTAATCTGTCAGGTTCATTCCGCTCTAATTGCAGTAAGAACTGATTCCCAGGTATAAACTACCCACCTCACCGTCTGTGTATGATCATGACTAGCCTCTAGGGGATTGAGAGCAAAAGTAAATGCTGTCCTCGTGGTTGCCATGGGGCCAACTGGCAGGTACGTGCTGATGGAAGGCCAAGATCAAACAGTGATATTGATTTAATCATTAAGTTCCTCTTGGTTTTCTGGTCTCACTGATGTTAATCCTCGTCTTTTTCAAGTGCTTAATTGTCCTTGTGGAGCCACAGTCTTTGCTAAAAATTGAATTACTATTAATATTAATTTCTGAACAAAATGTTAGGTGAAATGCCATGTGCTGCCCTCTTCAGATTATTGAAATAACAGACCACCCTTAGTCATTTTGAGTGGTTTTGCCAGAAATTGTGATGACTTTCCTGTTTTTCCTTAAATTTTTAATCTTGCTCACATAGTTCTATGTACACGTTAACCATTTGTCTATTTAGTTAATATTTATCATTCCTAGTAGATATGAGGCATTTATCTAGGTCCAAAAAAACTATCAATTAATAAAAATGGGTAAGTCCTAGTCCTCACCAGGGCTCACAGTTTAATGCCTAAATTGTACTTAAATACTTAATATTTCTAAAGTGATAAGCATAGGAGGTAAGATAAGGAGATACAGAATGATCAAAGGTGTTACTTCTATGAAGTCATGGTAGATGACTTCTATGATAAATTGATATTTGAACTGAGACCTGAAGAAAGGGAAGGGAAAAGCAATTTAGATATAAGGAAAAAGCTTCTGGGCAAAGAAAAAAGATACAGAGGCCCTGAGACCACAGCATACTTGGCATGTTCTAGATACAGGATGGAGGCCAGTGGAGTCAGAGCTGAGGGAATAAGGGAAGGGAGGTAGCAGGTGATCATAGTGTAGAGAAGCAAGGTCATAGAAGGTCTTGGCCCCATGGTAAGAATTTAGAGGCTTTCTCTGAGTAAAACAAGAAGGCATTAAGGGTTTTGAACAGAGTAATGATATGATCTCTTTATATTTTAAAGGATCACTCTGGCTGTTATGCTGAGAAAGGACAAAAGGAGAACAGATGGAAGCAGAGGGACAAGCAGGGAGGCCACTACAATGCTGCCAATGTGGGCATCACTTGGCTCAAATTAGGAAAGTAACAGAGAGGAAGGTGAGAGGTCATCTCACTGGATGTGGGGTGTGAGCAAAAAGAAAGTCAAAGAAGCTTCCATGGTTTTTGGCCTCAACAATGGACAGTGGAGTTGACAATCACTGAGATGGGAAGACTTAAGGACAAGCAGATTTGACAGTGATGAAGAGGCAGACCTCAATTTTGAACATGTAAGAGGCCTGTTAGGCATCTAAGTGAAATCTCAAGTAGGCAATTGCACACATGGGTCTGAAGTTCAGGAATTAGGTCAGGGCCAGAGGTATAGATTTGGGAGTTAGCTTACATATCAGTTTATTGCTATGAGAATGGAGGAGATCAACTATAAAGTGACTGGAGGCAGAGAAGGCTTGGATGCTTGAGCCCTCAGGCACTCAAATATTTGGGATCCAGAAGATAAGGTGGAACCAGTAAAGAATCTTGGGAAGGAAAAGAGGACATTCAAGAGAGAACAGTGGCCCAAAGTCCAAGTAAAGAAAGTGTTTCAAAAACAGAGAGATTACCTGTGTTAAATGATGCTAATAGAGTAAGATGAAAACCAAAATGACTTTGAATGGCAACACAGAAGTCATACTTGATGTTGACCAGAGAGGTTTTAGTAGATTGCTGGAGATGAGAAACTGATTAGAGTAAAATCAAGACACCAGCAGAGGTGAGGTGCCTGGGTGGCTCAGTTGGTTAAAGCCTCTGACTCTTGGGGTTTTGGCTCAGGTCATGATCTCTTGGGTCATGGGATCAAGCCCTGCGTTGGGCTCCGCACTCAGCAGGGAGTCTGCTTGATGACTGTCTCCCTCTGCCTCTCCCCCCCACTCACACTTTCATGCTCTTTCTCCAAAATAAATAAATAAATCTTTAAAAAGAAAAAGAAAGAGAGAGAGAAGCAGAGGACATGGAGATCCTGAGTATAAGAGACTGTGTGAAAGAGTTCTCCTGAATTTAAAAAAGGAGTATTACCTCAGAGGGACATGGAGAAAGTAGTTTTTATTTAGTGTTTTGTTTTCAAGCAGAAAAGGAATGATGCAGTTGGCTTCCCAGATTGGGTGAAAAGGGATATAATGGAAACAGAAATTACAGGAGAGATGGAAAGTTTCTTTTCTTTCCTTCTTTCCTCCTTCCTTATTTTTTTCTGGGGTGGGGGGGATGGTTGGGGAAGATAATGAGGCTTGAATTTTAGCCTTATGTTGGATTTGTAGGTGTCTGTCGGACAGTGAAATACATGGCAGTGCTCTGCAGACAAGTATTTGGAAGTTATGGTTGTTTAAGTGCCAGTTGGTGCCTTGGGAGATGATAATCTCACCAAGTGTTTCTGTCTGCAATGAGAAAAGAAGACTGAGGACTGACCCTGAGAGGAACTACTACTCATTAAGAGGCAAATCAAGATGCGGAAGAAAGGTGTGACCAACTTAGCTAGTGCTCCAAGGTCACCTGGAACCAGGTGTTGGGACTAAGCCGTGAGGCAGCTGGTGGTGACTTTGGCAAATACGGCTTCAGATGACACAGCCACATGGGAGAGAATGGAGAGCTCACGGCAGGGGTGGTGATCATACATGTGTCAAAAAAGCAAGAGCATTCATATTATGTGACCCCAGGCATGCGAGCAATGATTAGGAAGTACATGTAGAGAAGAGATGTAGAGTCTGTTGTAGAGAACACGGTGCATGGAATTGGAGTATTTATGCTCTACTTCTGAAAAGCTGTCCAGCTCAGGTATAGGTTATACACCATAGAGATGTTCTGCTTGTGGGGAAATAAGATGGGAGAGGAGGGAGCAGAATGAAGGCCAATCACCTGGGTGGCTCTGTTGGTTGGGCAACTGCCTTCGGCTCAGGTCATGATCCTGGAGTCCTGGGATCGAGTCCCACATCAGTCTCCCTGCTCAGCAGGGAGTCTGCTTCTCCCTCTGACCCTCCCTCCCTCTCATGCTCTCTCTCTCTCTCTCATTCTCTCTCTCAAATAAATAAATAAAATCTTTAAAAAAAAAAAAAAAGAATGAAGGTCAATGATAAATAACTCAGTTAGGAGGTCCCGGTCACTTGGTTAAGGAGAATATATTCTGAAACAGAAAAAGCACCCCATAACCTCTACCCAAGTCCCTTCTTGGAAACCTAACAAATAAACAGATGTACTGTTTTCCCTGCACTCTGAAAGAGGCATGTTCAAGGAGACACATGTACAAGAAGGGACATCTCTACTCCTCAGTGGCTCTTTCTAAATTGCTCTGTGATAAGGCCATATGAACAATTTATAGGAATACGCCATTTGGGATATAATTATTCAAACTCATTACATTGCTTTGTTCTCCAACCTGCACATCAAAAAAAAAAAAAAAAAAACACACCTCAAAAAGAGTAAGAACAGTATTTGTATGGCACTTTTCCATACAAATGATTTTTTTTCATGTAGAATCTCACTCAACTTCCCAATAATTCGAAGGACTTGATAATATTTTTATCATCACTATTAAAATGTGGAAACCAGGCCTCAGGACAGGGTAGTAAATTTAGCTTGAGGTTGCCTGGATAGGAAAAGGCAGGGCCAGGACTTAATTGAATCCAGGTAATCTGACCCCTGTACTCTTTCCTCTATATTAACTCGCTTATTCAGCAGATGATGCCTGGACCCATAGAGATTTCCTTTAATTCCACAAAAAGCAAACTGCTGTTTTAACTGGGCCAATTCCTCTACAATTTGACCAAAGTTGAGAAAGACCATATTATTTGGTAGGTGAATAGTGTTCAAAATTTAAATTAAACAAGCAGACTTTACTATTCACATTCCAAAGTCTATAATAAATATATAATAAAAGTATCAAGACAGAAAAGAAAGTGGCATTTTAAATAGTATAGGAAGCTCCCCGTGAAATACCACTCAAGTGAGTGGGTACTGCAAGCCATGAACGGAATCAAGCTTTACAGAGTTATTGTATGCTAGTGTGACATAAGAAAGTACTATGTGAATGATTTTAAGCCTTTTTCTGATCATTTACAAAGATGCCCAGGCAACGTGGGTGATGATGGTGTCTTTAAATCCTGGAGAAAAGTATTAAATAACTTGGGGGGCCATAGAGAAACATTGACTCATAGAAAGCTTGAAAACATCTGCAGGTTATATGTATAAAATCAAGTGTGTTGCACTGTTCTTCATCAACTATTCAAAGGATTATTGAAGAATATTTTGACAAGACTTGAGTTTTTTTAATTTTTAGGTAGACCCTGAACATAACACTTGGGAAAAGGTGTATACTGTTAACATTTCAAACTGGAGGTTTTGAAATTGTGACCAAAGGACGTGTAGACTTCTGGAAGGTATGGTATGACTTAAAAAAGAAAGGTTAGGAGGACAAAATGTAAACAAGTGATGTACACATCCCATAAAACCAAGACAAAGGATTTGTGTCAAATAGCACATCATGAGGGAAAGTCCCTTCCTGGTGGCTTTTCCTCTAAGTAGCAGGAACTCAAGTCTGGTGACTATTTCCATTCAAATGAATTCCATCCAGCTACCATTGCATATATCTTGCAGCATACTCCTGCAGAGACCCGGACTAATCCCTGACTTCTGTAAGGCTACCATTTTCTTTATAACAGGCATTACAACTTGGGCTGGGCTCTTCGGAAATATTTGGAAACATGTATATATTTTCATAGGTATATTTTTCCTGGGAAACTTTCACCATATATGGAAAAGGATCTCTTTAGAGTCGAGCCTACTTTCCATATATAGGAAAGTAATTAAGGTACTGGTTATTGGTAGTGTCTTTTCATTGTTGTTGTTTTGTCCTTACTGGATGACATCGAATTGCTATTCCCTAAGGATAAAACAAGGTGACTGAATTTCACCCAGAATAAATCACCTCTGAAAGTACAAACTTCATTTTTTCATTGTAATCGTTGCCTAAAATGGTGGCCAACAGTAAACCAGAGACTGAGAATTTCTGTCACCCACAGAACTGAGACCATGTTACTTGAATAAATGGCATGTTAAGCCATGCTTAGCCATTATATTTCCTGCTGAGAGTTTTGACAAATCATAGACTTCAAAATGCCATCATGGGGGAAAAATGAGTTCTTTAGGAAAGAACAGTATTTGTCTTCCTCAAGTATAACTCATCATTAAGAACAAGTGTCTGGAAAAGAAAACAGTTCTTCAATTGACATTGTAACTTTGCCCCTTTTATTAACATTACAACAGAATTTTTTAAAGAAATCTGCATGCCCTTATTAGTTCTCTTGATCATTTGCCAATCTGTAATTAGTGAAGCAGTAGCTTGTATAAAAGGTTTTTAAAATGCATAATGCAAACAGGAGGAAATCATGCCTCTTAAAAAGTAATCAATGTCTTTAAAAAAAAATCTAAATACATTTTTAAACTATGCTATCCAAGAATATTTGTGTGTGTGTATATATATATAATATGTCCTTAGTAGACATGAGTAAAAGGAGAAGATGTAAATATCCAGCTTACTGTTTAAAGATTTGTATTCTACATAGATGTTGATTATCAAGTACATGTTAAGTAATAATTACACTTATCATTATCTAAGAGGGTGTATTTTAGCTGTGTGTTTTTTCAATGTAAACAAAATAAAGGTAAAGTAAAAACAAAGTATAGTTAATGTATTTCAAACTATTAAATGGAATGCATATCTGCTTTATGACATTGAGTCTTAAATTCTTTCTCTATTCTAGTTAAAAATCACCTTGCATCTCTCAAATAAAGGACTTGCTGTTTAATGTCGACTTTTTTTAATGGTGCTAATCTGCTTCACTAACAATAAGATCAGGTAAAAATTGACATACAGAGTACTTAGCCTTTAGATGAGTTTGTTGTTTTTTTTCTCTTGGAATGATCAATTTCATTTTACATATATTACCTCATTGATCTCTCACATTGTTCAAGAATGGTGTATTACATTTTGTAGAAAAGCTCCCTCTCGTAAAAAACAAAAAACCAACAACCTTGTGTCCATCTTAAGATTCAACTATTAACGTGTACATCTACTACATGTTAATTACTTGAGCAAAATTGGAATTTTGCATCTCCTAAATTCCTAAAAGGATTATTCTGTGTGGCTGCTGGATGAGATAGCATGGCCCATTCCATCAGTTTCCCCTTGTTATTCTAATTTAGCTGTCCTCAAGGTGAGGGGCCACATTTAATAGCCTCAGTTATGCCTTACCTGGGACGCAGGGATAACTTTGATCTTCTGGCCGGGTACCCAGAACTTCATTGCTGAATAGAAAGTATGGCTGATTGATACAACAGACAGACTTTTCAATTTTTTGTAAAAGCTAATCTTCAGAGAGATTTCTCAGTGAAGGTAACAGCCTGCCTTGACAACTTGGTGAGCATAGTATCATCATTTCACACAAAATATATGGCAGGCATTAATTTTCAGTGTCAGATCAATTCATTGACCACAACTATCAAGAGCACAAAGGGACTGGACAATTAATTCCTTTTTGACATGAAATTACTATATAATAGAACTGCAACCTTCACTCTTTCTCCAACCAATTGTCTGATACTATGCTTTCAGAGGTCATTGAAAGCATGGGGCATAAAACCTTTGACCAAAACTCTTGTTGCATTTCTATACTTGTTTGCTGATTGACTTATATCAAATCATTGTTTTCATTTTTTTTTAAGATTTTATTTCTTTGAGAGTGAGAGCCAGAGAGATCACAGAGGGGGTGGGAGAGAGAGAAGCAGACTTGCCACTGAGCAGAGAGTGCAATTTGGGGCTCAATCCCAGGACCCTGAAATAATGACTTGAGCTGAGGGCAGATACTTAACCAACTGAACCACCCAGGCACCGTATTGTTTTCTTTTCAATTGCCACCCCCACCCCACATTCTTCCTAAAGTGCTATTGTTAAGGTAGAAATATCAGAAAGGGATAAATTTTAATATTTTTCACCCCTCCCCTGTAATTTAGTTGATCTTTTAAAAAAATTTTTTAACTTTTTTATTTATTCATTTGAGAGAGAGAGAGAGAGGAGAGCACAAGCAGGGGAAGAGGCAGAGGGAGAGGGAGAAGCAGACTCTGCACTGAGCTGGGAGCCTGATGGGGGCAGGGGGTGGGGTGGCGGCTCGATCTAGGACCCTGGGAACATGACCTGAGCTGAAGGCAGATGCTTAACCAACTGAGCCACCCAGGCGCCCCTGATTTTTCTTTTATATAAGTGTATATGCGATATTTGTACACAATATCTAAACTGATATTTATATTTACATTTTTATTTGTTTTGCTGGTTCCTATCAGAAGTTGGCAGCCTCCTGAGGCCTGGAATTTGGTACTCTAAAGTTTATCTCTAGGATGAATTTGACACATGATAATTCAGAATATTTCAATGGAAGCTGTATTTTCAGAGTTATCACCAAAGAGTGAGATGAGGCTATTGAATGGCCTTTACCACACCACGTATCCCTATATATCCAGCTTAATGCCTGCCATGTAGTGGGCATTCAATGAGTCCTTGTTAAGTTAATGAATGAATTCCTTCTAAAGACATTGTGGTAATGTCTAATTTACATAAATTGATTCCAGCAAGTTGAGAGCAGATTGTATTTGTCAATGTTAGTCATGTTCATTTCTGGTTAACAAAGGTGGTTTTTATATTTCCCAGGAATGCTGATGATGCAAAGCATCATGGCAACATTCTAATCTGTAGAAACTAGGTAGCATTGAGAATGAAGACATAAGCAGAAGGGAGCTTAGCATAGGGGTTAAGAATTTAGATTTCAGAGCTGATGTGCCTGGATTTGAGTCCTGGTTTTGTTCTGGGACCTTGGACAAATTATCTAAACTCTCTGTTTAATGGAAGTGTTCATAATAATACCACCTTCATAGGCTTAATGTGAGAACATTTGATGGGTTAAAGCCACTAAAACAGTTCCTGACGCAAAGTTTGTGAACCAGGAAAGGTAGAGTACCTCTACCATTGGTCTCCAATGTCAAAAATTCATTGTTTGTTGTTGTTGTTTTTGTTTTTATAATTAATTCCCTTCCCTCTTTGAGCTCATTGAGCATAAATGTGTGCGGGCCAAGGGTGGGTCACCCCAAGATGGGCCACTTTGGCATGAAGATTATTTTGAGCTGAAGGCAATCGAGACCCTGTGGGCTCAAGAGAAACTTTTTACCCCTCCCTTAGCTACATAGAAGAATCTAACTTGGGGGGTCCTTCCCAGAATAATGGTTATTAGCAGAGATAAATTTTATCTGAGTGACCTATCTGTATAGTAGGATAAACATCTAATTACCAAACATCTGCTCTTCTTCCTATTGCCTGTGAATTACATTCTTTTCATTTGAAGTCCCAGACCCCTACACCTTTCTTCTTAGTTCAGCATGACATATACCTCATCATACCCAACTATCTTTGGAATTTCCATGTCTGCATAGTTGACCATATATATGTTATTAAATTTGATTTTCTCCTGTTAATCTGTCTCATGTCAATTTGATTCTTAGTCCAGCTAGAAAGAAATCTTAAAGGGGATAGAATTCTTGCTCCCTGACAAATGTAAATATTAAAATAAATAAAAATATTTTAAGTATATTTGCCCTCTTATCTTATATTTAAAAGTAAATGACAGTTGGTTTCGCACTATTACAGATCTTTCTCCTGGGAAACCCCTTAGGATACCATGCACTGAGCACTCAGCACTGAGCTCTTCATGATCTCACAGGATGCCCAGACACATGAGCACTCAAATGCTTGGTGGAAATTCTGAAGTCTCTCCAATTATATTTGTCTTGAGAATAATAAGATTCCCTGAATTTGTATTATGTGACAGACACTGTGCTGAGTGTTTTGTGTGCATAATGCCACCACCTACTCTATCCAAGATGGAGCAGTGTTGCCTGACAGGACCCAGGACCCAGAAAAATCTCACAGTCCTGGAACATCCAACCACTCTGCCTATAGCAAAATGTCCGAGGCCATGAAGGGGCTGGAGGATAGGGAGGTAAACCAGCTTTAAATAGAGCACAATAGGCTGGTGAAAATCCAGGCTATGCCGTTTCCCACAGGTCTCACGACTTTGAATGCAGACCTCTCAAGAGAGCCCTTTTGGCCCTTAGTGCCTCAAAAATTCTGTCCTTCCAAATCTCAACTTTTACAGACTCAGACCCGGCCTTCTCTTCTGAATTGACCTTTAGCTCCAATTCTCTGACTGATATATCGACCACCCTTGGTCTGAGTACATCAGCCACTGAGCTTCTAGACTCTTTACCTAAAAGCAGATGATACTGCTTATGGCCCACACTAAGGAAAATTACTGATTCACATAGACAGCATTTAGACTGGAATTCAAATTTGGAATATTTAACCCCAACCAGTATGTTTTGAGTAGCAGTGGACAGGTCTCCTAAAAAATATCTTCCTTATTGTCCATCTGCCACAGTCCCCAAATTTCACCATTTAAGATTTAATCACTTCAGTCTTGAAAATGTTCTACCTATTCTATCTAAAGAACTCTTAGAGTTTCCTGAAAATTCTTGATCCCTCAGACTATTTGTACAGGCCTCAATATCATTTGCATAGATCACCAACCATGTACCTGTGAGACTCGAGGACTTTATTAGAGTTAATCTGATTATTTTATTATATTTAATCTTCAAGTTAAATCTGCAGGTCACACTCATAATAATCTCAAGGTGAAGAAACTGAGGTTCAGGGTGGACCACATAGATTTTGGGTAGCCAAGTAGTAGATGTGACTAATCCAAAAGCTATTCTTATTTTATTTCCATACCGCCTGCTCAAATTTGGTTGACTTAAATTCACCGATTGTAAATTAAAAGTTTGAATTCACCCAAGTAACCTTTTATACTTACTTTTCCTTTCTCCACAGTTGTTTTGATTCTGTATAAACATCGACCCCGCTCACCAGTTAATTTCAAAGGCTTTTTAAATGTCAGGAGTTGAGCTGAGATTTCATGAATCTCCAATCTCTGAACAGGTCATTAGTCCAAAGCACTTTTTAGGCCAACCCATCTGCCCCTAGTGACTCCAAATGCCAGTTAAACAGATGCCCACCCTTGATAATATCTACTTAAAACCCAAAGAGTAAATCTTATAAGTAGCTCTGCAGATTTGACTATTGAAAGACTAATGGGTCCATATAAAATAATCTTCTTCCAACTTCTGGGTTTAGGAAAGCCCTAAAAACAAATTAACTTTAATGTTTTTCCAAGGTTTGTTAACCTTGCTCGCTCAACAGCTGCTCTGCTTTCATAATGAAAGAGAACCGAAGCCATAATGGCCCTAAGGTTGCCAAAATTTGGGGGCGAACAGGCTTCCTGTGCTCTTCAGAACATTCCCTCTCCATGAAGTATGATTCTCAGATTCCTACAGTCTCAGGACATTTACATCTCAGCGGTGATGAATGCCACAGAGAGACAGCAAATAGGACTGCAGTGAAATTTAATGCTCACTTTAAATGCTCCAGTTCTTATTAGAAAAGGTCACCCATTGTCCCACTCAGATGATTAATGCAGACTCTTACATCTTTATGGGATATTTCTGCAATATGTGCTGTCTTAAGTGACTGTTTGTTCCTCATTTCAGACTCTACCAGTACTTAATACTTAACATGAATTTAGATGGGTGGGAAAATGCCACTTTGCAGCTTCAGGTTTTTGTAGATTGCCCTGTTAAAAGGAAGCTTAAATCATGGTGTCCAAAGAAAGCTTGAAGCCCATTTTCATCAAATTTTCCATAGTAGTTTTCTTTAAATGTATGCTGATAGCATAATTACTATAATAAACAAGCCCCTTTTCAGTGGTACTTGGAAAACTCAAACCAGAACGATTTTCTTTCAGATACTGATTGGTTAAATCCTGCCAGACCAGTGATAGTAGCAATAATCCCCTCTTTTTTTTTTTTTTTTAATTTATTTGCGAGAGAGAGAATGAGAGACAGAGAGCATGAGAGGGGGGAGGGGCAGAGGGAGAAGCAGACTCCCCACTGAGCAGGGAGCCCGATGTGGGACTCGATCCCAGGACTCCAGGATCATGACCCGAGCCGAAGGCAGCCGCCCAACCAACTGAGCCACCCAGGCGCCCCCAATAATCCCCTCTTATTTCCCATGTTAGAAAAAGCCAAATTTCTTAAAGTATAAATCCTCTACCTTACCTGCTAATGAGTTCTAACATGGACACACAACACTGCTTATGATATTTTTTAGGTTAGGAAACTTATTTTCTGGGGTCAAGGAAAATAAGTTTTTAGATCTCTCCCTACACTTGTCCAGAAGATCCTTAGAGGTCAGAACTTTTCAGTCTTGACCACACAAATTTAGACACCTGAATTTCGGTTTCTCTCGTTTTTGTTACCCTTGCCTCTATTTTTGGTTTTATTTCTTATTTCCCCAAACTTGGGCATCCTAGACAGACTAAGAGCTTAAAGCCTACTGTGACATAACTTTCACTCACATAACATTCACCTGGCTATGCAAATTCATTATCAAGTTTCTACCATTGCCCTGGAAAGTTTCATGGAACCCTGGATTTTAGATGGAGGAATAATATTTTCCAGATGGAGTTGACCTGGAAGAATTTGCCCCATCACTCAAATGGCTTTTTCTCTGTGTCATTTTCCTTCCTCAGTCTACTAATGGTTTTGTTGTTGAATTGTTATATGGCTGCTTGATGTGAGTTACATTTCATAGCACCACCAAGTTCAATATTTGTAGGCCAAATTGTTTTGGGTTCTGTCACTAATGTTGGACACAAAGAACTGATCAAATTATCAACAGTCAATGTGAAAGAATCAATTATATAGATCTAGCCCAGAGCTGGAGAAATGTAGGTAATAAAATAAGATTTTCTTTTCTTCTTCCAAGTCAGTCCTACTGGCCAAAGAGGTTAAATCAGTTTACTTTAAATGTCATTGCGTGGATTTGGACCTGGTCTTGTGGATGAGCCAACATCAGGTACTACTGGGTACTTACTATAATTTGTCCTTTTGTTGAAAATACACAGGAAATATCAAAGCCTCTCTTCTGACAATTATGTGTAAGATTTTAAGCGTAACTTCAAAACAGAAATGGATATGTGAACAATCATTCCATTTTTACCACAAAATAACTTTGGCTTAAAAATGAAAATATAGGCATCCAAATTGGAAAAGAAAAAGTAAAATCATCTCTGTTTGCAGATGACATCATTTTATATATAGAAAGTCCAAAAAATTATGCACACACACACAAACCTATAAGAATAAATGAATTCAACAAAGGTGCAGGAAAAATTATAATTAAACACAAAAATCAGTTGCATTCCTATGCAGTAACAATGAACAATTCAAAAAGAAAACTAAGAAAGCAATAGCACCATTGTTCAGAGTGGTATCTCTCTTAGTTTGGGTTGCTATAACAAAAATACCATAGAGTGGGTGGCTGAATCAACAAACATTTAGCTCTCCTGGTTCTGGAGGCTGGAAAATCTGAGATCAGGGTATTGGCATGATTGGGTTCTGCTGAGAGCCCTCTTCCTAGTTCACAGGTAGCTGTCTTCTTGCTGTGTCCTCACACAGTGGGGATCAGAGAAACAGGATGGAAGCTCTGTCTTGTTTCTTCTTATAAGTGAAATTCATCATTAAGGCTCCACCCTCATGACCTCATTACCTCCCAAAGACCCCATCTCCAAATACCATTGCACTGGGGAGCAGAGTTTCAGCATATGAAATTTGGGGGCACACAGACATTCAGTCCATAGTGAGACCAAAAAATTCCTAGGAACAAACTTACCCAAGAAAGCAAAAGACTTACACACTTAAAACTATAAAATGTTGCTGAAAGATATTAAAGGAGACACAAACAAATGGAAAGATATCCCATGTTTGTGGACTGGAAGACTTACACTGTTAAGATACCAGTACTACCTAGAGCAATCTACAGATTCAATGCAATCCCTACCAAAACCCCAATGACTTTTTTTTTTCAAAAACAGGAAAATCCATCGATGAAGCTAGAGAGTATTATGCTAAGTGAAATAAGTCAGTCAGAGAAAGGCAAATACAATATGATTTCACTCACATGCAGAATTTAAGAAACAAAAACAATCATGCGGGAAAAAAGGAGAGAGGAAAACCAGACTCTTAACTATAGAGAGCAAAATGATGGTTACCAGAGGGGAGGTGAGTGGGGGATGGGTGAAATAGGTGATGAGGATTAAGGAGGGCACTTGTAATGAGTACTGGGTGTTGTATGGAAGTGTTGAATCACTAAATTGTACATCTAAACTAATATTATACAGTATGTTAACTGGAATTTAAATAAAACTTGAAAAAAATCTATGTGGAATTTCAAGGAACCCCAAATAGCCAAAAGGATCTTGAAAAAGAAAAACAACATTGGAGGACTCACACTTCCTAATTTTGAAACTTACTACAAAGTTAAAATACTGGCATAAAGTGTGGTACTGGAATAAAGACAGACATATAGACCAACAGAAAAGAATAGAGATCCCAGAAATGAATCTATACATACATGGTCAAATGATTTTTGACAAAAGTGCCAAGATCATTCAATGGAGAAAAGATAGTCTTTTAACAAATAGTGTTGGGAAAACTGAATACTCACATGCAAAAAAATGAAGTTGGACTTTTACTTGGTTTATATACAAAAATTAACTCCAAATGGATCAATGACATAATGTAAGAGGTAAAAGAAAACATAGGGGAAAAGCTTCATGATATTGAATTTGGCAATAACCTCTTGAATATAACACTGAAAGCACAGGCAACAAAATGAAAAATGGATCAACATCCTATGTAGAAAGAACTCCTACAACTCAATAACATCAACAAAAAACAACCTAATATAAAAATGGGGAAAGGATTTGAATAGGCACTTCTCCAAAGAAGATATATAGATGGCCAATAAGTGTATAAAAAGATGCTCAACATCACTAATCATCACAGGAATGCAAATCAAAGGCACAACAAGATACTACTTCACACCCATTAGGATGGTTATATGAAAACAAAACAAACAGAAAGTAACAAGCATTGGTAAGAATGGGGTGAAACTGGAACCCTCGTGTTGCTGCTGGGAATATAAAATGGTGCAGCCACTTTGGAAAACAGTTGGCCACTTCCTCAAAAAATTAAACATGGAGCTACCATATGATCCCACAATTCCACTTCTGGGTAAGTTAAAGCAGGAGAAATGAAAACATATGTCCACGCAAAAGCTTTAACATAAAGATTCATAGTAGCATTACTCAGAATATCCATTAAATGGGGGGGAAAACCAAGTATGCATCAAGTAATGAATAAACAAAATGTTACATTTGTACAAGGAAACATTATTTGACTATAAAAAAGTACTGACCCGTGCTACACCATGGATGAACTTTAAAAACGTTATGCTATGTGAAAGTAGCTAGACACAAAAGGCCACGCATTGAATGATTCTAGTTGTATATCACGTCCAGAATAAGGAAATCCAGAGAGACAGAAAAAGGAGATTACATTTGCCAGAAGCTGGAGTGCGTGGGGAATGGGGTTTGACTACTAATAGGTAGTTTCTTTTTTTTTAAGATTTTATTTATTTATTTGAGAGAGAGCATATGAGAGAGAGAGAGAGCGTGAGCACACAAGCAGGGGAAAGGGATAGAGGGAGAGGGAGAAGCAGGCTCCCTACTGAGCAGGGAGCCCGATGCGGGGCTCCATCCCAGGACCCTGGGATTGTGACCTGAGCCAAAGGCAGACGCTTAACTAACCGAGCCACCCAGGCACCTCTGGACTACTAACAGGTAGTTTCTTTTTGGGGTAATGATGATGTTCTGGAATTGGACAGTGGTGTTGGCTTGCACAACTTGGTAAATGTGAGAAAAATCATCTTAAAATTGTATACTTCATGAGTGCATTGTATGCTGTGTCAATGATACCTTCATTTAAAGAATGCAGACCTTAATAAAAGCCAAATTAGGTAGACTTGGCTCAATTCAAAGGACATTTACATGCTAGCTGTACTGGTGTTTGAGCTTTCTCAACCACACTCCCAAAAAGGTAAGAGTCATAAATTTAAAATAAATAAATAAAAGAAAAATAAATTCAAAAAAAATTAATTAAAAAAATAAGGTAAGAGTCAAGACTGTTGCTGATAACCAGGAGGGCCATGAGCAGGTGAGAGCCTAGATACAAAACAGCTGCCTTCCCTTGCAGCAATGGTAGTCATCTCCACTTTCCCATCATAAATTAGTGTATTTAAGATCGTTTCAATGTCCTCCTTGGACAACCCATTGATGGTGAGCAGGCTAGAATTTTCACCTGGGATTTGCATTAATTTGCAGTATCATGGTTCCAGACCTCCAAACCCAGAAATTTGTATTCACCTTTCCATTTTTGTTGGCTCTGCCGTCAGCTTGGTGAGGGGATGGAGATAAAGGACCAAATCAAGAGAATAATAATGTACTTATAAATAGTACTCTAGAAAGCTGAAACTTCTAGTTCATGTATTCTTACATAGTTCTTGTCCAAGTGGACCTCACTTCAGTCCCACTGAATGTATGAGAGTAAAGCTCAGGAATTTACATTTTTAATAAACACGTCTGGTGGTTTCTATTCAAACTTAGGTTTGACCACCATGGAGTCCTTTTTTCTACCAACTTTATATTTTGACAAATGCCAAGTCTATAGAAAGTTGAAAAATATATAGTCAATGAATGTCCATATACAAGTATATATTTTAGATTCACGAATTGCTAACAATTTCCTAATTTTTTCTTTTTTTTACGATTTTATTTATTTATTTGACAGAGAGAGACACAGCGAGAGAGGGAACACAAGCAGGGGGAGTGGGAGAGGGAGAAACAGGTTCCCTGCTGAGCAGGGAGCCTGATGCGGGGCTTGATCCCAGGATCCCGAGATCATGACCTGAGCCGAAGGCAGACACTTAACGACTGAGCCACCCAGGCGCCCCTCCTAATTTTTTTCTATTCTCTCTCATCAATCACTTTAAGAGTAAATTACAGTCACGATGACACTTCAAATATTTCACCTTAAAACAAAGACATCTTCCCTTATAACCATAATTTGTCACACCTGGAATATTTAACACTGACACACATATATTATCAGATATACAATCCATGGTCCTATTTCTTCAGTTGTCCCAATAAGGTCCTTTATAGCTTTCTGGGGTTTTGTATCCAGGATCCAGTCAAGGATCACACATTGCAATTAGTTGTCACATCTCTTTGTTCCCCTTCGATCTGGAAGAGCTCTCTCATCTTTTTTGTCTTTCATGAAACTGACATCTTTGAAGAGTATAGAATAATCATTTTGAAGAATGTCCTTCAACGTGGATTTGCTTTATTGCTTCCTGATGACTAGACCTAGGTTAAAGAATTTTGTCAAGATAACGTGTATCCGTTTGTCCATTATTGGTAAGGTTTGGTTTTATCACTTACTGTGCCATCCACCAGATTTCTCCTCTGTAAAGATGTTTTCCTTTGTAATTAATAAATAATCTGAGGGTGATATTTTAAAACTAACCACTTATTCTTATGCATGAGCGTTTTTAACCAGCTTGTATACTACAATTACCTCAACAATCATAGATCTCTGCGTAATTTCTGTAGTCATAACAGAAATCATTAAACTCGGAGTTTAATTGTAATATTTCCCTCGTACTATTTCCTTTTTATCTTGAACTCAAAGTCTAATGTAGCCATCCTTCCTTAATATGATTGTTTCTATGTAATCAGAATTTGAGATATAGATACAAACACTTTTATCTCCTAAACAATTTCAGGTTTCCAAAAATTAGTGTGTGGCAGACAACGTTTTCTACCCCACAGTTCTCTAAATCACCTTAATTTATTAAGTGTGATAAATGATGGACTGGCTAACATGTTTATCTTTGTATTTTTAGTCCTCTTATAACTAGAAAGGTTGTTTTGTTCTGCTTCATAAATCCTATAGATGTTGAACAATTTTATAGGATGACTGATTTTTTTAGCAAATGAAAAGATAATGCAGTAAGCTATCTTTTAAGCATTGCTGAAATCCAATTGTTGTGTGGCATGGAGTCTAACAGATTTTAAATACACTAAGGAACATAATATGACAAAGGCAATATCTAGCATTAACTTTGAATATATCTTGTCCCATCCCTTTTTCATATACATAAATATTTGACTAATTGTACATGTTCTATTTGGCTATAATGGGTATGTTTTGTCATTAAAAAAAAAAACAAAACAAAAACACCCTATAAGCTTCTCACATAGTTTTATTCAACCCTACCTCACTTGTCAGTGCCAGGTGCCCTGAGAAAATTCAACTCTGAATGAAATTCTATTCTTTTAAGGAGTATTGGGATTTATTTTCCTCCAAGAAGTGTTAGCTTAGAAAGCACCTGTTTCTCTCTGTAGGTCCTTCCCGTTTGGTTGAATTTCTCTCACTGTCATGTTGATCTACTTAGTAAATGACTGGCTGGCAGTTGGGATACGCATTAGCTCGGTCATTACCAGCCTTTGCCAAGCAGGAGGCCCGGGCCATTGCACTTGGCTGTGTCAGAGCCCAAGGAGCATGCTGTTTCAAGGAGACATCACTTGGCGGGGATTAGCACCATCCACTGGTCCCACTTCCACCGCTACATCAAAGTCCATTAGCATTTTGCGGCCCCATTTAAGTGGTAGTTGCTGATGACGTTCAATATGACCAATATTTATTAATCACTACCTAAAGCAAAGCGCAGTGTTAAGCACTGTTGGAGGTAATAAAATAAGTGCAATCTCTTTCTTCAAGTAAATCACAAGCCAGTAAGGAAACAGGATGATTTTTTAAAATAGCATTATTACATCTCAGATTCTCGGAAATGCCAGAAAGGAAAAAAAAAAGGGGGGGGGCACAAAAGGCTATGAAAATTTGAAGAAAGGAGGAGAAAATTATCCACTAAATTGAGAAGAAGGAGCTAGCCCTCTAGGTGTTCTGAGAATATGGGATTTTCCGAGGACACAAGATGATAGGAAAGCTTCAGCTCTAAACTGCTGAGAGAATCATGACTTTTAAATAGCAGAAAACACATCACGGTGGGGAGTTAGGCCCTCACTGTCTTAGGCAGATTATTTTTGTAACTTTCCAAATCCAAATCATAAGTTTTGGGCACATTCATTCTTTTCACTATTCAATACATTTTATCCAATGGCAGCTAGAAACCAGAGCGTGCTCTAGGACCAAGTGTTGTAACAGCTAATGAGACCGTCTAGTTGGGTGGTGTAGACAAAGCAATGCAGCAACTTCACTGCAGTTGTCTGTGTTCTTGGGTGCGATGTGCATTCAGAGGAGGAACACCTCACCCACTCTGGAGGGTTCAAAGAGAGAGGCCCAGAAAGAGACATTTCCAGACTTAAAGCTAGAACAGCAGTATTCCAGCCCAGAAAGCAATAGAAGCCAAAGCCCTTTTTGTCCCAAACACTGCACTCCTACGTCCCAAGACCCTCCAATTGCAGATACCTACCTGGAAATAAAACTGTGTACTCTCTAGTGGGCACAAAAATATAATCTTCATTTTGTATTATAGTCTTATTGAGCCACAAGAATACAACATGCTGCTCAATTTAGAAGGCATTTACTTACCATGATCTGGAGATATCAAATAACTGTGCAAATCAAATTAGCCCTTGGTTAAATACTGTACACTAGTGATGGCCAGCTGGTCACACTATTATGGATTTTATTTTAAATAAAGAGAGAACAAAATTATTTATGACCATCCGAATTTGTAGGGCATTTGTTTAGGAATGAGTTATGGACTATTGGTAAGAGAAAAAGATCAGAGAAGCCTGAGCACTTAATAAATACAGCAGTGGTGACCCGATTTTCAGTCTGATTTAGGAACTGTAAAGACAGTCTGGGCTGTGCTCGAGATGCAGCGGAAGCTCATTGTGGATGATCAGTGAAGTGAGGGAGGTTGAACATTCTCAGTGCAGCAGTTAAGTGATCTTGGCAGTACCAGAGAGAACCAAAGAGATTTGTTCTAGTTAAAGAAATGAATATTTGGAACTACTTCTGTGGCACTCAGGGGAACATTTTTCTTATTTGCTAACATGAACTAAAAAATAAATTCATCACATTTGCTAAGGTCTCTACACAAGATATCATTGAAAGGGGCTAGGAAAATTTCACAGGGGCATCTGTGATGCTTGGTGTTAGAGAGCTCCTGTGTATCCATATGAATTGCTCTCTTGCCCAGTCCCATGTGTGAAATGGGGAGCATGATAGAATCTTTTCCTGTTGCTCTGGGACCTTGCCCTATCATCAGCTCTTCTTTCTCCCTCGTGTATCTTCAATCCCTTCCACTCCAGTGAAGCCTCCTCAACATTTAGACATTCTCACATCTTTGAAAATATTTAAATATAACAGGGTATTTTCTAGCCATGCTTCTCCTGGCTTCTCTTCTGTTGCTCTTCTTCCATTCACAAACAGAATTCTTGACAAATACTCTGTATTCACCATCTCAACTGCCTTACCTTGCATCAGTTCCCAGACTGGCTTCTGGTCCCACATTCCGCTCTACCTGCTCAGAGACAGTGGTCACCAATGGCTAAAACCGAACGGGCTCTTCTTGATGCTTTGTCATTGACCTCTTGCTGGCACCTGACTGGTGACCACGCTTTTCTTCATAAATATCCTTCTTTGGCTTCTGAAATATCTTCCCCATCTCAAGCTCTTTCTGAGATCGCTATTTTCCTCCTCTAATATCCCTTAAATATTGCTGCCATTAATCTTCTACCAGTTTTTGCACAGCCTCAGTATCTTCTTTCCCCTAGGAAATCCCAAATCTATGTTATCAGGAGAGGATCATCTCCTGAGTACCATGCTTGTAATGCCATCTACCTGTGCACCAGCTCTACCTGAATGTCACATAAGCACTTCAAACTCTCTATGGATGAAACTGAAGCTATCATCTTTCATTCCTGATTCTCTCTTCTGCTTAAAATTGATCAGCTTGCCTTGGGGGAATATTTTTTGTCTATCACTGACCTTTCTGCATGCATTTTTTAAAAATGTTTTTTTAAAAAACTTATCTATTCTACTTACTAAACTGTAAGTCCTCTAGGGAAAAGAGCTCTGCCTTCTTTGTTTTTGTATCCTCAGCAACTAGTAATGCCATAATTATTTGGGAACTATAAATGAATGAGTGAAGTGAGGTCCACTGCGTAGCTCTGTTTTTTTGCACTAAAAGAAGCAGATCAGATCAGAGTCCCAACACATTGGTGGAGGTGCTCCCTGGCATAACTGCTCAGTGAAGTCTCTCTTTTATTTCTGCTGGCAGCTCTCAAAACACTGCCACGTGCCACCGTGTTCTCTTTCCCAGGCAGGTACAGAATGCAATCCCAGGAGAATGTATAAGGAAAGAAAATTGCCCATAAGAGTACAGCTATGAGGAATGAGTACATTTACAAAGGAAATGCAGAGCCATGCTCCAGGGAGAAGTACTGGGTCTTTCTTCTATTTTAATGTTTAACATTCAGCAGACTGAAAGCATTCAGTCTGTAGTAATGGAAAACAGCCTTGAAAAATGTGAGAAGATTTTATCATTAAACCTGACAAATCATAAAAATCTCAAAGGAAATAAATTTAGTTGGAGAGATAAAATTGCTATAGGGTAACATCAGGACTTTCAGCCTTCAAAAGTACATACATGTCGGTATCCAAGGACCCTTTGGAGTTTCTGGCCCACATTAAAAGAATTATGCAGAAGATTCTATGAAAACATAGAGGAGGGGCACCTCACTTGGTCTAAAGGAGTCAAGAGAGTTTTGCCTGAGAAGAGTTTTAAAAGTTAACTTTGAACTGGATATTTAAGCAGAAGGAAGAGCTTATACTAAGGTACAGGGGGGTAAATACATCTCATCTGGGAACTATGCCAAGTTTGGCAAGACTTAAATGTGAGTGTACTGGAGGTGAGATATGGCTGTGGAAATGTAGCAAGGAACAAAGCATGAATCGCCTTGTACACTGTGTTTGTAGTTTGACAACCGTGGTAGAAGGGGAGCCATGGAAGTATTTTGAGTAGGTAAGTGGCATGATCAGATATGTATTTTAGAAAGATAATTCTGGAGCCAACACATGTGATGAATTTGAGAGGAATATGCCTAGAGAGAGCAAGACAAGCACGGAGACCATTGCAATAACTTGACAAGAAATCACATTAGGAGAAGTCAAAGGAACGGATTCAATAGTAATCCAGGAATTTGAATTCTAGAACCTAGTGCATTGTGGAATAAAGAAAGGGTCTAGGATAATTCCCAGGGTTCTAGTTTCTTTCAGTCATTCAAGATATGTATCTAGTACTATCTATATCCCAGGCTCTGGCAATACAATACAAAACATAGCCCTAAGCCTCGAGGAACTCACAGTCTTGGGGGGATTATGGACAAGTAAAAAGGGTCAAGTGAAGTATGCAGTAGGAACTTCTAACACAAACTTGGGATTCAATAAAAGATTTCTGAAAGGAATAGTATATCAGCTGAGATATCAATGACAAAAAGTGCTAAGTAAAATGGGCTAGGGAAATATTCTTTGAAGATGGACTAGCATGTGCAGAAGCACAACGGTAAGAAAGCATCTCTTGTCTATTTAGGAAGCTGCAAGAAAGACTGGGTAGCATCATATATCATACATCAAGAGAGGGAATATAGGAAGATCAGGGGGCTTAGTGGTGATAAGCCTAAATTCATGCATGTTGAGATGGAGATGTCCATGGTATGTCCAAATGGAAAAACCGGGTCCTGGAGTCATCCTAATTGTCTGGACTGGACAAAGAAACAAATTTGAAAGACAAGGCAGGAGATAAAGCTGTGAGGGTGGTTAAGATTTCCCAGGGAGAGGGCAGAGAATGAGAAGAGAGAGTGCGAAAGACATAGTCCCAGGTAACACAACCAGATTTAAAGGAGGGATGGAGGAAAAGTGTCAAATGACACCGAATCAGGAGAAGAAAGAGGGATCAAGGGAAATCTAGAAATCAAGAGGGTTCCGAGAAAAAGGGATTCAACATTACTAGATGAAGCTGAGAGCTCTAGTAAAATAACGACAGAAAACTACCGATTGGACTTCGTGTTTATGAGATCATCAGTAACCTTGTCAAGAGCACTTTCAGTGAAGTGGGAGCCATAAAGCCAGGTTAGGAGGAGAGGCTGATAGGTGAGCAATTGAAACCGTGAGTACAGATTACGCTTTCAAGTAGCTTGATTGTGAAGAGCCAGAGAGATGGTAGCCACAAGATCACTGTGTGGAGTTGGGGAAAAAAAATTGGTCAAGTTTTTGTATGAAGGGAGAGGCATAAACAACGTTATCAGCTGAGGGGAATAAGCCAAGAGACAGGGAAGGTAAAGAGATGCCATAATGACCTGGAGGAGACAAGGAGGGATGAGATATACATTATGTGGAAGATTAACCTTGAATTTCAAAACAGCTGGTCCTCCAGGGTTGGAAAGGAGAGGTGAAGGATGGATGAAAGGAGCAAATAAAGTGGTAGATGGAGTTCTAAAGAGTTGAGGGAATAGTGTGATGATAAAGTCATCTTCTTAGGGAGGGGACGGGATGTGAAGGCAGAGGAGTGTCCTTACCCCGGAGTCTCCCAGTTTCTTGTTCCTCTCACCTTCGTAACTCTAGCCATCACCAGACTGAACACCTGTGTTTTGTCAAGATTCCAAATGAAGGGGGGGAAATCAGAGGGGGAGACGAACCATGAGAGGCCATGGTCTCTGAGAAATAAACTGAGGGTTATAGAGGGGAGGGGGTTTGGGGGGATGGGTTAGCCTGGTGATGGGTATTAAAGAGGGCACGTATTGAATGGAGCACTGGGTGTTATATGCATTGAATCATGGAACACTACATCAAAAACTAATGATGTAATGTATGGTGATTAACATAATAAAATATTAAAAAAAAAAAAAGATTCCAAATAGGTCACTTAGTAACTGGGAATGGTCAAATGTCAGCTCACCTGGAACACTACAAATAAACATAAAATAATCCCTGAGGCTTCCAGAAGCTTAGTTTGTGTTTTTGATATGCAGCATTTAAGACTAAATAGAGAAATATTTACACAGAAAAGACATAGGGAATTTTTTTCTTCACTAGATATATTTGTGTTGTATGCATAATTATATTCCAAAACTATAGAAGTGATCATGATTATGTGCAAATGATGGTCTTTAGCCCAACACTTTAAGGATTTAAGAGTCTGATAATTGATCTCCTCCAGAATGAAATAATGGTACAATTTTAGTTTAAGTTATTGTGGGTTTAAATATATAATAGTTAATGGACAGTCTATCAAGCACTCAATAAAATGCCTTATAACTTGTATGAATCATAATACACGCGATCTAATTTTTTAAACCTACTTTAAGTAATGATCTGAGGGCAAATTGTCCAAAGAATTGGGTTTTATTTTTTGTATTTGTTTTCAAGGTGCCCGCATTTGTTGTCCCCAAATGAGCAATCTCTTGGTTGGTCTCCAACTGGCTGGAAATTCAAATGGTTCTTCTGAAGATTTGACACTGCCTCTAGTATCATTTAATATTTTTTATGAACATCTTAACTACAAAATTGAGAGAATTAAACAATGAATGACACCAGGATGGCCAGACTGCTAACATCCCAGAAGAATGAACTAAAATTACAAGTGACCAAGGCCAATTACAGAAACGATCTACCCAAAACACAGAGAAGTTCAAGAGAAACTTAAAATTATACATTCTTACCTGCTTCATTGCACCTCCTCTTTGTGAAGGAATATGATAATCATCATTTTTATGACTTATTGCCTGTGGATTTATTTGCTGATGTTACCCACAGTCATAGTGGATAATAGTGTGCTTCCATGTAAAGCACAGATCAAATATTCTGGTCAAAAATTTGAAGGGCACTCATTCATAGCAAAGCAAATCAGTAGGAATGTGGTTAAAACAGGATTAAATTCGGGGTGCCTTGGTGGCTCAGTTGGTTAAGTGGCCGACTCTTGGTTTCAGTTCAGGTCATGATCTCAGGGTCCTGAGTTCCAGCCTTGTCATGGGCTCCACACTCAAGGAGGAGTCGGCTTGAGGATTCCATCTCCATCTCCCTCTCCCTCTGCCCCTTCTCCAGCACACTCTCCCTCTCGCAAAATCATTTTAAAAATAGGATTAAATTCAGCAAAGAGTGATAGAAAAATACTAGTGGCTCAAACAAGATAGAGTTTATTTCTCGCTCAAACAAAATTTGAAAAGTGAGTTGCCCAGTACTAGAACAGCAACTCTGTGATGGTCAGAAACCCAGACTCCTGCGTCCGGTGGTTCCATACCTTCAACACGTGGCTTCTATTTACAGTTCCAGAAGTCTGCTCAACTTCCACCACCAAGTCTACATTCCAGGCGAAGAAAGAGAAAGGAACGGAAGCACATGCCTTCTCTTCTACATTGTTTTTTTCCGATGTGTTTGTGTGATAAAATATACATAACAGGGGCGCCTGGGTGGCTCAGTCGTCAAGCGTCTGCCTTGGGCTCAGGTCATGATCCCAGGGTCCTGGGATCGAGCCCCGCATCAGGCACCCTGCTCTGCGGGAAGCCTGCTTCTCCCTCTCCCACTCCCCCTGCTTGTGTTCCCTCTCTCTCTGTGTCTCTGTCAAAAAAATAAAATCTTTAAAAAAAGAAAAAATATACATAACAAAATTTACCATTCTAACCATTTTATGTGTACAGTCCAGTGGCATTAAGTACCTTCACACTGTTCTGCAACCATCACTCGCCATCCATTACTGTAACTTTTTCGTCATCCCAAACATTTCTACCTATTCATTAATAACTCCCCACATCCCATTCTCCCCTCAGCTCTTGATAACCTCTACTTTCGGTCTCTATGAATTGGACTACTTTAGGTAACTCAGGAGAGTGGAGTCATACAATATCTGTCCTTTTGTGTCTGGCTTATGTCACTTAGCATAATGTCTTCAAGGTTCATCCATGTTGTAGAATGTGTTAGAATTTCCTTCCTCTTTAAAGCTGAATAACATTCCACTTTTATGTATATGCCACAATTTGTTTATCCATTCATTTATCGAAGAACAACTGGGTTGCTTCAATCTTTTGGCTATTGTGAGTAATGCTGCTATAAACGTGTGTACAAATACGTGTTTGAGTCCCTGCTTTCAATTTTTGGGGGAATATATAATTATATATATTGTTATACATGTTATTATACTATTATATATGAGAATATACATACTATTACATAATATCTAGAAGTAGAATTGGAATTGTTAGGTCATATAATTCTATATTTAGTTTAGAAATTGGTATATTGTTTTTCATGGTGGCTGCACCATTTTACATTCCCATCAGTGATGCACAAGATATCCAGTATTTGTACATCCTTGATAACACTTGTTATTTTCTGTTTTGTTTAATAATAGCTGTTCTAATGGGTATGTTCTAGTATGTTATTGTGGTTTTAATTTGCATTTCCCTGATGATTAGTGATGTTAAACATCTTTCCATGTGCTTATTGGTTGTTTATATATCTTCTTTGGAGAAATGTCTTTTTTCGTCCTTTGTCTATTTTTTAAAATCAGGTTTTTTCTTTATCAGTTGTACAGGTTCTTTATATATTCTGGGTATTAATCACCCTCTCTCTTAAATGTTCCTTTCTGGAAATCACATAGGACATTTCTGTTTATATTTCTGGGGCTATAACTAGCTTCAAGTGAAGCTGGTAAATGTAGCCTATTTCAGGAGACCATGGACCTAGCTAAAAATCAGGTGTTTTATCATTCTGGAAGAAGAACAGATGTGGTGAGTGAGTAGTCTCTGCTAAAAAATTTACATTCAGGGCTTCTTGTTAATTAGGGGCTTTGTCTATAGAACTATTTGCTAAAAGGGGAGTACTAGTATCTTTCTTACAACCAATGTCTCAGGTTTCCTATAACTTTGGGATGACCATGTTTTTCTTCTGAATTTTGCCCTCTATTTTAAAAAGTAACAAAGACTATGTGCTTTATTTATATTATTAGATATTATATAGTACTATATTATATATTGTTATGTATATTTATGTTTTATATATGATATACACATACACATAAAATATTATATGTTATATATTTGTTATATATAAATGTATTTTACATTATTTTTATATTTAAAACATAGTTGTATAAATAGATAAATAAGGTCACCTAGGTTAGGGCTCTTCTGCATTAATAACCTATTTATTATTACTCTCAGGCTAATATATAGTTGATTTTACTCTAGGCTTTAGTTGAATTTTCTTTCAATTCCATCTGCATCCCTAAATGTCCAGAACTTTTAAAAAATTGTATTGAGGTGTAATTGACATATAACATATTAGTTTCAGGTACACAAAATGATTCGGTTATTTTTATATATTGCAAAATCATCACCACAATAAGTGTAGTTAACATCTGTCACCATAGTTACCAATTTTTTTCTTATGTTGAGGACTTTTAAGGATTTACTCTTTAAGCAAATTTCATATATGCGATACAGAACTTTTTTTCGATGGTGTCAGAGTTCCAAAGAATTTAGCCATGCAGTGTCCAAACTTTTTGCAAAAGTGTGGTTTTTTTTCTCATGAGCCTATTGCCTCCATACCTTGCAATGACAAAGTATTCATGTAGCTTGGCCATTTGAGTTAACAAGTAGCAAGTTTACAAATAATACACAAAGATGCATATTTTTGAATGAGTACTAGATCAGCATTCAGGAGAGTGGGGAAAAAAAGATGCTTAAATTAAGATCTAGCAACATTAATAATTGTTTATAAAGATTTTTTAAATTTTTATTTATTTATTTAACCCATCAGTAAAGGAGTAAATGCTAAGGGATCAGGGATACCATTGACAAGGAATCTATGTTCACTCTATTCCAGCATGTTCAAAGTATGTTTGGAAGACGAGGTCTCCTCTGGGAAAGAACTCATCCTAAAGGAATGCTTGGTCCAGGGCAGTAAGGGCTAGTCGCCAAAGGAAAGAGTGATTCTTATTAGAGCTTTCTGTTTTCCCATGGACTAATATCTGAACTCTGGGAAGATGAAGTTCCACCAACAGTGATAAAAAGGTAAAGAACCATTCACTAAAATAAGACGTTGGGTCAGAATGGCCTTACTGCCCACCTATATCAGATCTTGGCCAGAACTTCTATTTGGGGTGACTGCTGAGCCCACTGAAGCAAAGAAGGGACACAGGGCCAGAGCAGCAGGTAGGAGCAGCCCACATGTATGACAGAGAAGGCACAAAGAAAGGAAATCACAAGAAGGGAGGAAAACGTTGAGAGTCACATACAAGTTGAGGGCCAGCTCATCAGTGATCTTAGGACACCAAAAATGCCCTAAAAGAGAAGGGAAAACTGATAGAGCTTGGATCCTGGAATTACAGGTGTGGGGGCCAGAGATGTACCCTTATATTAGTCTCACTGTGGTACAAGGGCATCTCAAGCTGTGTGGCCCAGGGAGCGAGAGGTTCATAAGCATATGATCCCTAGGAGAGGGAGCTGGGGGAGAAGAGGGGAGAAGAGACATGAGTAACTTATATTTAAATAAAGATACTTTAGGGGCCCCTGGGTGGTTCAGTCTGTTGGGCGTCTGCCTTCAGCTCATGACCCCGTAATCCCTGGATCGAGCCCAGCATCAGGCTCCCTGCTCAGTGGGGAGTCGGCTTCTCCCTCTGCCCCTCCCCTTTTTCTCTCTCTCAGTCTCTCAAATAAATACAACCTTTAAAAAATAAATAAAATATAGATACTTTAAAGACTAAGATATTAATCCCATTTATTTTCAATATTCAAATCACGTTTTACCATGTGAAAATAGGACTTCATTTGAGGGCTTTACTTCTTTCACAAATCTGAGATGTCTGGCTAGAAAGGAATATGTGAACCATTTTCTATCTCACTCACCACAGGTATAGGTCATTTATCAACAACAACAAAATATCTTGTAAAAAAATTAAAGCAGCAAAAACATATAAGCTGTCTTAAAATAGAAAACCTGGTGGCAGAAGTACCCTCAATTTCTTTGGCACAATGAAGCTAGACGCAGCATCTGTACAGTCTGTTCATACACCCTTTTCATAGATGGCTTGTGAAACCAACACTCAGACTCACATGAGAGCCTCAGGGGAAGCCAGATTTCACACCTCCACCCTTCAAAGTTCTAACATAAGGGAGAAAATCTGATGTCATGTCATCTTTAAGAGACTTCGTGTAGAGAGAGGAGATGCTTGTCCCGGAATGTCCAATGCCTGCCAAGGGGCTCTGCTGGTGACATGTGTGTTCGTGAAGGAAAATGCCCAATCATGATGGTCTTCAGCCCTTTCAACAATGTATCTAAAGGCAACAATAGAGAGGAAAGACAATCCCTCTGGCTCTGTCATGAAACAAAGAACTTGCAGCCCCAGAGACTCATCCTACTTCATAAATACTGTAAGGAGGCCACATGGAAGAGGAAGAGGACAATGAGCATAGAGTCCCTGACACCATTATGCTGCCATATGTCTGGCACAGGGGATCATAAAACTGAATGAGAGCAGTGTGGACCACTGAGCAGCACCCTCCCTCGGCTTTATGACTCACCCGCTCTTCATTTTCACCCAGTGAGGGCACTCATGTTCTTAATAAAATCCTTTGAAATCCTGACATAAGAAACACAAAATGTTATCATTGCTAAAATCCATAAAGTTCTCGGGGCTTCACCACAGAGGTCAGCTAAACCACGGAAGAGAAAAAACAATGGGCTCCTCACCTTATTCAAAGATAAGCACATAAAAATATCTGGCCTCAGAAAAATGGTCTCTCTTGTAAACAGGTTTTCTGGTCCTAACACAGACCTCACCTGCAGTTACCTAAATGCAACATGTTTCCCTCTGAGCGAGTGCCTGAGCCCAGACAAGGTCAAGCACACTCCATCTCAGGAGGCATTAGCTCGTGACTCCTTTTTAACAGCAACACTTTAGAAGTGACTGATGTGCACACCCAGAGGTTCTTAATGGACCAGTTGCAATCACCACAATAGATGCTGTTTAAGGAGCTGTCTTTCATATTTGCTGTGCAAATCATTTCTGTAGATGTGTGGGTTTATTGATCTGAATAAACCATCCCTTGATGTAAAGAAGGTAAGATCTGTGTTAGTCATCGAATATTTCAATACCAATAAAGCCACACTTTGGAAAATTTGTTCCCTTTCAGACCTATTACTTCTTGTTTTGTTTGTGTGGTTGGTTTTGTTTTAGCTTTGAGTCCTTAAAACCTCTAACTATACAGTTAATACCATTTAGGGAAAAGGTCTCAACATTTCTCTTTTCATCTTCATAGCCTCTATTACAACGCTTGGTATAGGGAAGCCTGGGTGGCTCAGTCGGTTAAGCATCCGACTCTTGATTTCAGCTTGGTCATGATCTCAGGGTCATGAGATCGAGCCCTGCATGAGGTTCCTACCTAAGCGTGGAGCCTGCTTAAGATTCTCTCTCCCTATCCTCCACCCTCTCTCTCAATAACAAAAACAAACAACAAAGCTCAGTATGTAGCAGGTAGGTTAAATGAAGATTTATTGTGCTCCTGCATCCAACAGTTCACTATATATTCACTAGCTAACCTACCAGAAAGAAAGAACAATGAATAGAAAGGATCTGTATCAGTTTAAAAGTTCATTTCAAGCTGGTTGAAGTTAAATAGTGCAGTTTCCACTGTGGCATAATAATTGCAGGAAAATATTAAAGGGGGTACTGTGTAGATTATCTTTGCTTTTTATTCCTTTTCAGTGTCTTCACATACAATAGTTAATAATTTCTGGATGGATTTTGTCACACACAGTCAAAATATAAATTCCAAATTCAAGGCAATTCTTTTCCACTATGAAAAACTGTGTATGTGAGGAAAACACTTCATGTACCTTTGCCTTATCAAGGGAAATCAGAGGCATCCAACACGAAAGAAATGTCTTCTCATCTTACCCTTTCCACCCCCTCCCCTAGTTTTTTTTTTATGTCTGCTCTTCTTCTCCTTCTCCTTTTCTTTGATTGCTCATCAGCAAAACTACCTAATTAGGCACTTATAATTTTTAAAAAATATTAGGTATTCAACCAGTTAGTACTTCATGGGATGGTCCTAGGTGGCTGGGCAGGAAAAGGATTAGTGTTTAAAACTTGGGCAATAATAGCAATGGGCTAGTAAGCAATTCTGCATGATTATCATAGTGTTTATTACATATTTATTTTTATATTATTTCATACGAATAATCTCTGAGATGCTCCAGAATAACCTCATTATTAGGCATATATTCCTCACATGTGCATGTTGTCACTTTAAATTTTATTCACAAGCTTATATGAAGTATGTGGTGAATTTTCTGGCTACACAAAAGGCACATGATGAAACAGAAGTTTAAGGTTCTCTGAATATAATATGAAAGGAGTTAACTTAATGACAAATGGTTTCCTATAGTGAAGAGGGGTTGAGACCATTGTTACTTAAGAATTTTATCTGCTAGTTAACCAGCTAATTAATCAGAAAAGGGAAAGATCCATATGAATACTTGCTCTCTATAGTAGGTTTAATGAGAAGTTAGCAATAATGTGTCACAAATGACATAATAAAACTGAATTGATTTGCTTTCCAACATAATATTCCTTTACCTGATGTACCAAATTTCAATTGTTTACATTTTTGGTCTAGGAATAGTCATTATACTTTATATTAAGTCTATAAACTTGAGTACCAAGTTAGCAACGTTAGAACTTTAACTTATTTAGGTGTTAACAGACAAGAAAAAAACAGTTTTTATTTTTTAAAATCACCTAACAGCAAAAATTAAAATAATCACACACAGATGTAAACACCTAGCTTGTAAAAGCAATTCCTTGAATTGTTTTAAACTCATGTGCAATTTCTAACTTCCTCATATATCAGAAAGAACATATGCAAATATATCCAGTTTGGCATTTGCGGGAGAAAATCCCTTAGATGCAGAATTTCATTGGCTGCTCAGATAGGAAAGTCATTTTGGTTTTGCTTAAAAATTAACACATCCTCTTGCTGACATTTAAGACCAGTAATTGGCTGCAAAGTGCTCAGTGATGCTTTTAGATGAACTGTGGTATATATTTATACCAAATCTATCTATATATAGATATCTGTATATAGATTGATAATACAGAGAGATAACAGATTATATTAGAATGTAATTCTCTACTACATCATCCTGTTGCTGCATACCTTATGCCACCTTGGTATTATAGTGTATGTCATAATATACTATTGTAAATGACTGCCTTTTTTCTCTCTTAAAAACTTTGAGATGGTAAAATATGAACCAAACACCTTCTCCAAATCCTAATAAAACTAGTCCCTGGAGAGCAAAAGGACAGAAGGCCCAAGGAAGTTTTCTCACACAGATTTCACTCTTTTCATTACTGTAGATCATTGCATCGAGTTTTTATAGCAGCTATATGAGAGATCCAGCCAAATTTTAGTTATAAATTACAAAATATGAATTAAAAGGAAAGAGAAAGGTTGAGAGGAAAACACAGAATCCTAAAATACCTAAAATATATGTACTACTATGCAAGATGTTTTCTATTTTTACTAATAAATTAATTTCAGATTGTGGAATAGTTAAGGGCAAACATCCAGATAAAAGAAGCAGGCAGTAATTGGAGAATATATTATATTGTCTTTTTTCTCTTATCATCAAATTTTACCCCTATTATTCATCTCCCAAACATTTAGAAAGGATACAACGAGGGCGCCTGTGTGGCTCAGTTGGTTAAGTGACTGCCTTCGGCTCAGGTCATGATCCTGGAGTCCCGGGATCGAGTCCCGCATCGGGCTCCCTGCTCGGCAGGGAGTCTGCTTCTCCCGCTGACCCTCCCCCCTCTCATGCTCTCTCTATCTCATTCTCTCTCAAACAAATGAATAAAATCTTTAAAAAAAAAAAAAAAAGGATACAACGAGCAACCGCAATCCATCATCAGACCTTTGCACTTCTATCCCAGAAACATGCTCCAGTTAAGGAATATTCAGCTTTAGTTGTAACCTAGCTGTAGAGCAAATATTCACTGAGCACCCACTCTGTGTCAGTTTCTTAAATGTTCCACTTGCACATTACCCTTACCATGTTCCTTCTTGCCCAAACACATGTAACAGTGCTACCCAGAATCTCTAGTCATGAGAAACAGGTAATAGTGGCATTTATTGGAAATTATTCCATTAACTCTCAGGGAGAGCCGACTACTTGTCAGAGTTGTAAGAAATTTTTACTGGATATATATAAAAAAAATGATACAGCAATATCTGCCGTATTTATAATTCTCTCTGAAACAGAAAAATTATATGTACTAAAAATATCTTTCAGTCCATATTAATATTTGGATTCAAGAATCTAAGGAAAATCATGTTTGCTTGCTTTATTATTTATTTATACCAAAGGCTACTTGGGAACACTTTTGTTCGATATAACGCATTGTGTTGACTACACATTTAGAGATAAACACAAAACCTGATTTGTAATGCCTGTTTTTCAATAAAGAATGTTTTAAAAATGTGTGGTTCAATGAGAGCTGAAAATAGGACCCATTTTTAAATATATTTTGTGGAGTTAGGATAATCCTATTCCTCCACACTAATGCCTTGTAAATAGCAATCCTGATTGTCACATAATGGTGGTTTCACTTTTCAATGAGGAAGGAAGAAAGTTAATGAGAACCCCTCACTTTTTTTCTGACCAGAGTATAATAGTAGAAGTACTCCAGAGAACATAAAAACTATTGGGTCTATTCAAATTACAGTATTAGCTCTTAAAATATTAATAAATTATAAAACAAAATAGTTAATCTCTAGCATTTTACCTTGGAGAAAGCGATGTAGATGTTTTTGAAGAATTTCTCTCAAAGGATGCGATCACCCATAGTTTTTTTTTTAAGATTTTATTTATTTGACAGAGACACAGCGAGAGAGGGAACACAAGCAGGGGGAGTGGGAAAGGGAGAAGCAGTCCTCTCGCTGAGCAGGGAGCCCGATGTGGGACTCGATCCCAGGACCCCAGGATCATGACCTGAGCCAAAGGCAGACGTCCAACGACTGAGCCACCCAGGAGCCCTCACCCATGGTTCTGAAAGCACGGCACAAGAAAACCATATAGGTCGTTCACTCATTTTACATATGCTTCGAATATTAAAAATCTACCTAAACAATGAAGAAACATACCATACTACTTTCAGCCAAAGAATGCAATCACCCATTTAGCAAATCAAACAAGAACTTGTATAACTGTTGTTTGAAATAGGAGTTATTACAATTTTGGGAAGGCATTATGGCAATACATACCAACAGTCCCAAAATATTTATATCCATTTTTATCTTGTACTTGCATTGTTATAAAACAATTTGAATTTTCTAAAATCTTAATACCTTAATATTAGGATTTTGATAATAGAATACACTACTACTCATTAGAAATATGAAATTAAGGTCATGGTTGAGTAAACTATATTATGTGCATAGAGATAATATTACTAAGTCATTATAAGCATGTTTTTAAAGTTTTTAAAATTTTAATGTATAAAATTCATATAATAATTCATAGAGCTGGATGAATTTTTACAAAATAAACACATGTATATCCATGCCCTAATCAAAGAGAAAATTACTTTCACTCCAATGTGTAAAAAGTTTAAAAACCTATCATGGGGGGCGCCTGGGTGGCTCAGATGGTTAAGCGTCTGCCTTCGGCTCAGTTCATGATCCCAGGGTCCTGGGATCGAGTCCCACATCGGGCTTCTCGCTCCTTGGGAGCCTGCTTCTCCCTCTGTTTCTGTCTCTCATGAATAAATAAATAAAAAATCTTTTAAAAAAAACAAAAAAAAACCTATCATGGGAATTTGTTAGATCCTCTAATTTACAAATACTCAGATTCCCTCTTAGACCTACCCAATCAAAAGGCCCAGAGATAATAAAGCCCAGCAATCTGTTTTATCAAAGCCCGTAGGTGATTCTGTGGCACACTAAAATTTAAGAACTACTAATCTAGGGAAGTGCATTTTGTTGTAGAATGAAAAATGGGCTTATACATATTATTTTAATGATGTAAAAATGGGCATAAAATATGAATAAACATGACAATTGATGGTAGTGCTTATTACTGGACAGCAAAATAGGTGATTTTATTTTTATCTATATATTGTTTTATATCATCCAGATTTCCTGAAATGATTGTAATACTTTGGGTATATTATTAAACACATTGTTTTAATTTATTTTAAAAAAAACGATTTGAGAGAGAGAGATTGGGGGGTAGGAGCAGAGGGAAAGAGAGAGTTACAAGCAGACCCTGCGCTGAACACAGAGCCCAACCCGGGGCTTGATCTCACGACCTCGAGATCATGACCTGAACTGAAACCCAGATTCCGATGCTTAACGGACTGTGCCACCCAGGCACCCCACGTTTTTTTAAAGTATGTTATCACCAGCTAAAGCAGAACAGCTTCTTACAATGGCACTGTACAGTTGAGTTGCCTGAACTATCATTTCAATTTCCATTCTGCATAGCAACATCTACATGTGGGGGTACATAAGAGAGAAAACCCTACCCTATTATTCTTGAAATATGTGGGAGAATAAAGGTAGACTGTTACCCACTGAACACACTGATGGTTGCACACAGAAATATTGCCTTGCGTGAACATAGGAGGCGATCTTGAAATTGGAAGGCAAGTTAAATCCTCAAAGATTTTAAATTTACTAAGCCTTTTATTTTAAGGAACATGACCTTTTCTAAAAGCAGCTTTTCAATTCCATCTCTCCCTAAAAGGCTAAAACAAAGTTCTTTAACATAGCAAAACAGATCCTCGGCAGGGATAGATTAAAAGAGCAATTCAAGAACTGCAGATCATGGAACCTAACTCCGATGATAATGAAGTAATTAGAGCAGCTGCTGTGAGTGCCCAGCCCATATCCCTTGGTCCTCATTCCTTCAGAAAGTAGGACTTCCACACACCAGTATTGGGTTCTCCGTGCCTGAAGGCTTTTCCAGAAGGATACTCTGTTAGGGGGCCCGCAGATCAGCAGTGCCAAGGAATTAACATTCTGAGGAGAAGCCCTCAACCAGTGACTGGTAATGTGAGTGTATAAATACCTCAACTCCCTCGGCCCATGAGTGGGGTAATTCTGAAGCACACATTTCAACAATTCTCAGAGATTTCCTGTGGGATTAAGCTTCTCTCATACTGTGCTAACACAGATACCTCATGGGCCGCCTCCCTCCCTGTTTCACTTTCCTGTTTCCTTTCTGGTGTTCCTTGTACCTTCCAAATAAAAGACTTGATCTTGAACCCTTGTCTCAATGTCTACTTCTTGGACAATGCACACCAGTAATGTGTTAATCTGCTGGATAATGTAGAAGATGGGGTAGGTATTTAGAATATTTATTAAAATCCATTTTTATAAGCCTTAGGGATTATATTCATTGCCATGATTGTAATTATCAACCTAAATGAACCTTACTAATTAGCTCTTGCTTCTTGAAGATTTGAGCAGTCCTCAGTTTTCCTATTAAGATTTAAGCAATTATTAGTATTTGAGGAGATAGTCAGAATTATTTAATAGGTATGATACAACTATTATAATGATTGTAATAATAGACATTGCTATAGAACTAGACCAAATCCTGTTTGCCATATATTAACCATTTGGTGGCAGGTCTTGGGGAGCATCTGGAACAATGGAGGGGTATTTGAGAGTCTCAGGCAAGGGGATATTTAACAACCAGTTTAGAAGAATTCCAATACTTTAATAATCAGTAAAGCCCTACTGATGCTTACCAACTGAATATTGACATATTCAAAGAAAGATCTTGAACACTGTATATATGTCTTCTTTTTGTAATACAAACAATCTAGTTTCCAATGGGATCAACATAGTTAGCATATAAAATAACTGCCAAGAGGCACTCTTTCCTTGGGAATCAAGTTTTCAAGGAAAACAAACAGGAAGAATATGGATAATTTTAAAATATAACATAGAAATGCTTTCAATCCAGCAAAATGACTATCAACAAAGAATAAGTCCCCAGGTGATATGAGTGCCACTCCTCAACATAAATGAATATAACATGCCTATTGAAATACAAAAGCTTCTGATTGAAATGCCTCCTTATTTATACTCTGCTATAAACACACAAGGAATTCACCCTGTGTCGAATACTGAATAAAAAGGTGATCAAAAATACCCAGTTGCTAGAAAGGTTTGTAATCTCCAAGTACCACAAGGGAATTCAGAGGCCAGTAGCTGGTTAAAGCTGAAATATAGGGTGAGTGGCCACTGTTATCAAAATAATTTCCTACAGACTTGGGCAATTAACTAAAGTGTGAAAGATGACACTACATGAAAAATACTGTTCCTACCACAGTTGTAGAGAAAAGAAGAAAGGGGGAAAAAGGAAACTAGCAAGCAAACTCTGGCTTGAAAGATTCAGAATTTATAGTTTTCAACAATATTTTATGAGCCTCAAGAACACCTTATCTAGAGAGAAAGAAAAATCAAACTGAAATGACCTCTTCCTGAACTCAAGCAAACAGATAATGAAGCAAATGATTTCTGTATTAGATCTCAACACAAGCTATTTAAAATATTTCTGCATCCAACAGAGGTAGCGTTTCTGAACAAGAGGTTTTTGTCCAAGTCTCTGACCATACACCCTGAGAGTTTATGTTTCAGCTAAAAACATAGTACTATTTAATAATGACAACAGAGCACAATTAGCCACTTATCCTTTAGGCTTCAATTGTAAACTATTCATTTAAGCAATTTTTCCCCATTCAACCTCAGATATACAGTATTTGATGAATTATATCTTTGTACTGTGACAGTAACATCATTGATGCATACATGCCTTGCTTTTATTGGTTATTCATGTTTTCTGAATAATGTAACAAACACCTGTTAACTCACCATCTCAAAAGTTACTATACTGAGCATAACTTATACCTGATTACATGGTTTCTCCATCAGCACATCCCTCTTGGCTCTACTGTGCAAATGGTCATCATCCAAAATTCTGTGTTCATCATTTCCTGGTTTTCCTTTAAAAATAAGTTGTTGCATCTGCATTTATTTTAGTTCTTTTTGAGGTTATAAAAAGGATAGCGTGCTACATGTAATCTTTTGGAACTCATTTTTTTCCTATATTATATTGCTATGATTTTCTATGTTGTTGCTTGTTGCTATACTCCATATAATCACTTTGTTGATAATATTCTATTGTGTGAATATGCACTTTGTTTATCCATTCTCTCATAAATGGACATGTGAGTTTTCAGTTTTTACCATTAGAAACAGTACTGAGGATAGTTTTGCACATTTCCTTTGTAAAATGCAAAATTCTCCCTTCAGTGGAGATTTCCCCTAATGTGGAATTTGCTGAGTCATGGTAAAATGAATGCTCAACTTCAGGAGGTAATGCCCAAATTACACTCCCACCAACAGTGTATAAGAAACACCATGGAACTCTATCCTCCTTGAAAAGTATTACTGTGTGGAAATACTGGCTAACCTTGGTTTCCTAGTGTGAAATACAAAATATGTGAGATTAAAAGGGCAGTACTAGTGAGATAGAAAAAGTTGCATTTATGATAAGCCACATTAATTTATAGACCACAAAATTATAATATAAATATAATTATGTCTAATTTAGATTGTTCTGTCCATTTCATTTAACCAAATAACTCATGAATATAAATTGCATAAACTGTAAATCAAATAAATAATATAGCCAACATTTTTAAAAACACAAGATTTGTAAAAGTTCTCAATTTATCAAGAGAAAATAGAGGAAAATATTAAATATGCAAGAAAAAATTCATAGTTAGTACAACAAAAGAGTAGAGGTTTTGATAGAGGACAGAATTCAGAGCCCAATTAACAGTGTAAATGGTCGATAGCTCACAAGCCACCATGTAGCCTTCCCTAACTTGTTAGTAACGTTTTTGTAAAGAGAGTTAAAAAAAAACAAAAAACAAAAATTATCGCTAAAAAACTATCACTGCCTGTCATTCTACAGACAAACTGAGGCTCACTTCAAGCTGTACTGAGTGGCCACTCATGCTATCCCTGCCTGAGGGTGTGTAAGGAGGGCATCCAGGCCCTCCCCACAGTCTGCTGCCTTTCAGAATACATGGAAGCCACCATCCCCACTGTCCTCCCCCTTGCCATTACCATTGGAATTTCTCTTACTGTGTCCCATTAGAAAGCACAACTTTTGGAAAACCACCAAGGTAGGAAGTAGGAAGTCAATGCCAACATTCTATATCCTGAACATAAAGAACTCTAGGTGATTTGACACTGCTTAATGGTCACCATAGTTTTTCCTACATTTAGGGATCCCAAACATCAGAGATGTACTGGTGAGGAAGAAGAACATGCTATTTTTGACTCAGCAGGGCCACAGAAGATAAAGGTTATCTAGACCACAGAAATGATGTAGCCATTGATTACCTTCTCAGCTGTAGGTCTGAGACGGGAATTGGACAGGCATTCAAGTAGATGAGGAAAGTACATTTGGTCTGTTGACAAATGGTGATTCTGGAGAGATGGCTCCTTATTAGAAAACAAAATGAAAGAAAAAGAAAAAAAACTTCAATAAGGCTTGAGGGGGAAATGTCATGAACAAAGAAAGTAAATCATCTTGTCTCTGAAATACTCAGAAACAAAATGAAAAGTATTTCAGATAACAAAACATTAGATATTTTTTGGCAGTCTCAACTGAATTCATGAATCACAAAATGAAAAAGCAAACTGATGAAAAGCAAAACAGGGCAAACAGAATGACATGCAAAGGGAGAGAGGTGAGACTGTGAAAGAATGCAGTTAAATTCATATTAAACATCAGATTGAAGATGCACTGGAGGATTTAAAATGTGTCATCCGACTGATGATGAGGCCTCCTAGAACACAAGGGACCTACTACAAGGAAAATGTCATGGTACAGAGTAGTGAATGAAAAATAAGGACATAGAGAAATTAAAAAATAAATAATTCCATCAATAAACTTGATAGTTTTAAAATTAAAAGTATTAAACTAGTTCATAAAAATCAAGGAATTACAGGTGGGAAAGGCGGCAGACAGAAGATCCCAATGAGTGAAAGAGTTTTCAAATACTAGTAGAAAAATTTGTCATTGGCTGAAAGAAAAGAAAGGCAATCATTAATGGAACAGGAAAGTAATAAAGAACTTCCTAATTTACAAGAGGAAAAATTAAACTGAAATGTAATCAAGTGACAAAAATAAAGTTAAAAAGGGGAAAAGTAAGACAAAGTGAGATGGAAAGTATTACAGCAAGAATATCAGTCATTACACTAAATGTGAACTGACTGAATTCACTTATGAAAAGACAGATCACTAGGTAGGTCAGAATCAAAGCACAGTTATATGCTATTTACCTGAAACTACTTAAAATGAAGTAATAAAGGAAGGTTGAGTATAGAGTGGATTAAGACATAACAAGCAAATATAAACAAAAAGACAAAACAGAGTGGGCATGGTTAATACCACACCAGGTGATGTTTTAGATTCAAGGTACATATAGGATAAAGAGGAACACTGTGATGATACAAAGTTACATATAAAGGAAATATCACAGACCTAAGTGCATGTGTACCACATATCATCACAACTAAATATATAAAGCAAGAACTATTAGAAATGCAAGGCAGACTTTATACAATTGCAATGTAGTATAATGTGAGGTTTCCATTAGTCAAATGTTATAGTCAAATGTTACAAATAAAAAAACATTGTACATTGAACTAGACATATATTATAAATAAAAACAAACAAGGACCTAGAAGAATTCACTAATACAATCAGTAAACTTGATTAATAGCTATATAGACATTATATAGACATTAGACATTAATAGCTAAACTTAATAGCTACATAGACTTTATATAGACATTACATACATAGACATTAATAGCTACATAGCTACATTCACATCTAACAGAAAACATATAGTTTTTCTTTGTCCATGGAACATTTACAGAACAGTCTATAATCTGGTCACAGAGAAAACCATGATAATTGCTCAAAAGTTGATACTTCCCAGGTCTCTATGTCTGATCATAGTCTGGTGGGAAATTAGAAAGGAGGAGTAAAAGTTGATCTGGAAAAATCCAGAAGTATATCCTATTAGTCATATATATTTGTTAAGTATAGGAAATAGGTGGTATTTCCATTACATACAAAAGGAATTATTTAGTAAACAGCACAACTGGCCATCTACCTAGAAGAAAATAAAACTGGAAATAAATGTTTTAGTGCAAAATATAAAATAAAATTCGGGGCGCCTGGGTGGCTCAGTTGGTTAAGCGACTGCTTTCGGCTCAGGTCATGATCCTGGAGTCCCTGGATCGAGTCCCGCATCAGGCTCCCTGCTAGGCAGGGAGCCTGCTTCTCCCTCTGACCCTCCCCCCTCTCATGTGCTCTCTCTCTCTCATTCTCTCTGTCTCAAATAAATAAATAAAATCTTTAAAAAAAATAAATAAATAAAATAAAATTCATACAGTATGAAGAGATTCTTATTCAGCTGAAAGATCCAGAAAAATATAAAAGACAACATAAATACAGAGCAAAATTATCAAAAGCAAAGTCAATGAATGATGTATTTTGAAAAAAGTAAAACAGTCATAGGACTAATATTTAAATTTACATAAGCATTATTTCTCATATTGACAAGAAAGCACACCAATGGAATATTGAAAACAAGTCACAAACAAGCAGTCCTGATGGCCAAAAATATGTGAAAAGAAGTTCAATCACTAATAGGAAAATACAAACTAAAGGAATTAGATATCTTTTTATAGTCATCAGAGAGGCAAAACTTAAAAGACTGAGAACATGTATTGTAGGTGAGAATGTGAGAAAATAAAGTGGGAATATGAAGTCCTGGCACTTTCTGGAAGTCCACCTAGCAGCATTTCATAAAATTAATTGGTATACCTTTTGAGCCAGCAGTCTCATTCTTGGCAATGAATCTCCTAGAAAGAAAATCCTAAAGAATATAAAACAATTCAAAGGAGAATGGTTAAATAATGCTGGCTTATCTGTAAGGAATAATATGCAGCTATTAAAAAGATTGAAGGTGAGTTGTAGTAATTGGTCTTTGAGGAATTTCCAGGAAGTATTTTCAAGCAAAAAACAAAAACAAAACCAAATGAAAAAAACAAGATACAGAAAGTGCATAATGTACTTTTTTTTTTTTTTTTTAAGAAAGTGAACAATAACAATGGAAACCCTGTACGTGGAGGAAACTATGGAAGGATGCATTCCAGGTGTTGACATGTGTCATTGGGTAGAGGCAGGGGCTGATGGATTAAATGCACCGAACCTTCCTTCTTCCATAGCCAGTGAACAAAAATGATGGGCCAGTGATAGGATTCAATCTTTTTTTTTTTTTAACTGTCAAAATGTAGGCAATACACCTGCATACGTTTAAAACGGGCTACTCAAAACCAGTCACATAGTTTCACTTATAAAACAGAGTATTTCATCCCCATAAGAAGACATTTCTTAAAAGACATATGGGATTTGCTTTCAAAAGTCCTAGCATACCCTCTATTGGTCTGGAAAATTAAGTGGGCAGGGAGTTTTTTGTTCTAGAGACTAAAACGTCCTGCAATCCTTTATTGTTTATTCTTTTTTTTTTTTTTCTCCTCTGACTCCTTGTCCTTTACTCTCCCTCAGGATGAAATTAATGGTCAGCTGCACCTGCCCATCTTACCAGCTTGGTTAATTTAGAATTAAAATTCACTGATTCAGCAACCCTGTGACTCCCGCAGCTCTAGAATGATAGCAATAATTCCAATTAAAAATGTACCTATTCCTGGATGTATTATCTAACCCATAAACCCCTTTTAAAAAGATAATTAATGCTGTTTCTTATTGTCTCTGGGTTTTCAGTATATCTGTTGATAATAGCTTCGCTTGTAATCATTTATTCTTATTAAAAAGCAGAAATAAGCAGAAAGAAGAAAAAAAATCATGTCATTTGTGTCTCTATAGTGAAATTGCTTGGATGCTGTCGAAGTTTCTTTAGACTATTTAGATTAAGGAGGGTAGGTTTTCCAGGAAATGTGAAACAACATATGAGGTTGGGAAATTCACTGTGAATTATTATTATTTTTTTTTACATTAGGGTACCCAGTGAATTGAGGATATGTATTTGTATGTAGGCCTGCAAATCCTTATGCATTTGTAAGAATCTGAAAGTGCATATGCTTCAAGTATAAAAATCTCCAGAATGAGATCAAACTGATATTTTTTAGTAGCTCACAGCAGTGCAAGGCTCCCTTGAGTGAACATACCACGCAACAGAGTAGATCTTGATTTACAAGTATAGTCAGACAGTAAATAGTATCTCAAGCATTCTTTAAAAGGAAACAGCCTCCTCATGCCTCAGATATATCTACACCTAAGAATTAGGTTGTCCTTATTGGGGGGAGATCCTTGGTTACCTTCTTGAAGATAATTATTTTTATCCAGACTGAATCCAACCAATCAACAAGCTAGTATTCTCCTTTTGTATTTACTAATAAATCTTTGTCTATTTTTTTAAAAAAAGACTTTGAGATAGCGAGAATGAGAGTGTGTGCACGTGCACAGGGCAGGGGAGAGCAGCAGAGGGAGAAGCAGGCCCCCCATTGAGCAGGGAGCCCGATGTGGGGCTCAATCCCAAGACTGGGGGATCATGACCTGAGCCGAAGGCAGACACTTAACCGACTGAGCCACCCAGGCACCCCAATCTTTGTCTGTTTTTGTATTAATGTTTTGTGTTATTTAGGTTTACTTCTCTTATAAGAAACAATGGTTAATTTTCTTATCCTATTGTCTTTTATTATGGAATTTTATGCTAATTATTCTTACAGTGTCTGATATGCCTAAAGTTAATTCTGCAATCTTATTTCTTGCTTACAGTTTTTACTATTCTTTCAAGTTTTCTTTATATTTTTGTCTTTTGTTATGTGGACTGTGGTTGTTTTTTAGAGATTTGCATTCTCTAAGGATTTTGAAATGTACCTACTCTTGGTTTTTTAGAACTTCTGTGGGCCACTATAAGTTCTTTAGAAGTATCCATTTCTTGTTGTTGTTCTCAAAGTCAAGTATGAAACATTCTTTTGATACTGCCAATATAAATCTAGGTATTTAGGGAATATTTATATTCCCTTACAATAGGCTCTTGTTCCTTTTATTATTATAATCAGGAATTTTTAGCATTTACAAAGACTGCTTTTGGTATTCAACCTAATTTTATTTTTAACGGATTTAAATGTCATTTCCCAACCATTTCTTCTAGGACTCTGAATTTTTACTTTGATCTTCTATCTTTTGGCTAGAGTGTGTTTTGGAGTAATTTTCCCGGGAAATTTCCTGAAAGAATGCCTGCCTTTTGTCTCCATACCTAAAGCTTCTGGGCATAGACTTCTTGTGGCACAATTCCTTCTCTCCCAGCCCTGTGTCTGTAGAGTTCTATTTTCCCTTGATATCTCAAACTGCAGGGAAATATAAAACCGATCTGGTTTTTGTTCCCTTGTAGGAACTTTTCCAGATGTTTTCACTACAAGATTTGCGTTTCCTCATAATTGAAAGAAAAAAAGAATCATAGTGTGTGTTGAGGCATGGTTCTCTTTTTTCATCATTCTTCCCAGCTATAATATGAGCATTTTTGAACATGTATTTTAGGTCTCTTTTATTCAGAAATATTTTTCTTTCATTATATCTATTATTATGTCTTCTTTATTTCTCCTAATTTCAGTGGTTTCAAGCATTCCTAAAGAACACAACTAAACAAAGACAAGTAGGGATACTCAGTTTAATCACAGAAGTTCATTTAGAATAATTTAATGTATAAATCTTGTTGTCAATATTAACGTTTCAACCCCAGAACTGGTAGCCTGTCTGCCACAGTATCAATACGTTGAATGTCTAGATTCTTTCTGGCTAGACTCCAGGTTTGAGCCCAGGTTCCTCATTGACTGTTAACTAGCTCACATGTACGGTTTCTCCCTTGAAGCCCATGAATGTTCTCTGTATCTGGGGCCCTGACTTTGATCAGATCTATAAACAATTACTCTTTGTTTTGGACTTTAACTCAAGGTTAAGGCTAGACCTTAACTCTAGCCCCAATATGTCTTCATTATTTTTTCTTATCCTTCAACTCTTTCTTGTTATAAAATTAGCGTCCCCCAAACTCACTTCCATAGAAGAAAGGATAATACACAAAATGTCTACATAATTTAGAAGATTATTGATCAGTTATACACTATGAAAAAATACATGAGTAGACAAAGGAGATACATCGATAAGCCTGCCACAGGTCTTGTTTCACAACTCTGATTGAACACCAGGTTGTAAACTGCAGGTATACTGTTGATGTTTTTTATAGGTGATAGGTCAAAAAAAATAATAGTGTTTTTTTATTTTGGAAGGCCAACTTTGTCTACCTTTCTTGTAATCATGAAGTGATAAAAAGTTGAAGCTATGTTGACAATCATATCTCCTTTTTCAGACAACAAAAGAGTACCTGCAAACTTTGGAACTGGATAAAATACACCTTGTTCAATATCCTACCCTTAATCTGCAGGTAGTTCCATCAAAGCTCCAGGAGCTGTGGTGAGATACTAAGTAATACCATGTACTCACTGCTATAGCTCCCCATTTCAACCATGCTGTACCTGAAAACAACAGCCTATTCTAGGGACTCTTTGTTTCCCCAAATACTCACTTTCACCTCCAAGTTGCTAATTTTCTAAACTTCTTGAGGATGGATGGGCACTTTGTCTTCAGTATCTTCAATACAGCATGTGTTCGATAGAAAGCAAATGCTGAAAGAAAAAAGAGGAGAGGAAAGGAAAGGAAAGGGAGGGGAGGGAGGAAAGGAGGGAGAAAAGAAGAAACAGTTGTAGATCCAGATTCATACCCATCTTCATTCTGTATCCATCTTCACTATATCAAAAGTGAAACCCTTGGGTGCAGCGAATTAAAGTTGAAACTATAGTACAAAGTTCTTCTCACAAACACGTCCATAGCCCGTGCATACTCTCTGTAACTTTGCTTGGTTCCCTGGAGAAATCTCTCTTCAGAAACATACTTCTCTCAGGTGTATGAATAGACCTGGCGCCTCTTCCCTGAGCCAAGTAGAGGAGGCCCTGACGATTCTGGGTGCTGTCATTGCCCTCGAGACAATTGCTGTTCTATTTTAACCTCAGTCGTTTCAAGCACTTTGGAATCTGAGATAACCACAGCGTTCCCCGATGTATTGAAAACTGTCCAAATTCTTTCCCTTTTGTTCCTACTCCTTGGCTGACTGAGAACACTGTATCCAACCCGTCTCCCGGTTTCCCCCAGGAGATTTGAGATGGTTTGTCAAAGAAAAACAACAGTAAAGAGAATAATTAATGATCCTTTGATGCCTGCCGGCTCTGAAGAGGTACTTACCTGTGGGCTTTCAAGTGTTCCATAATTACCTCACAGTACCAACTGCTTGTTCATCTTGCCAAGTTTCCACATTTCCCTCAGATTACTATAGATGGTGTAAATACCTGCTAGGTCCCCACTGCACTACAGTTCAGTCTATTCAGGTAATTCTTCTCCATTAAAAAGATCACAGTACATGCATGGTATGCTTCAGAAATCTGTAGTTATGGTGGTATGCCAAGTATTTTCTCTGAGAGGTTGGAGATAATCATGGACATCCTGTGAGATGTTTTTCTTTCTTCCACTTCAACACACAAAGGAATTTAGAAAACCTCTCCTCTGAACAAACTTCAGCTTTTCTTTCAAATAAATTCAGAAGTCTTTCATCTCATTTTGCTAAGGGCCGGACCATTGAGGAGGAAATAAGTTAGTCTGTGTTCTACTAAACTTGGCTACTACTTTCTGAAAGAGGAATAATACAAAAATATGTAAGAAAATAAATGGGGGCTCAATGGGGCTAAGTATGAATTGGTATAAAATATGTATGTCAAGGCCTTCTTGACCTCTTAGGAGTTCTCAATATGCCCTATGCTTCGCTCTAGCCCTGACTTATAAGCACCGGTTAACATCAATAGAACCAGAGGTAAAGTGTAGGAATGGGGAGGCAGATCGAAAGAACAGAATTTCTAATCTCAAGCGATTATTATTTGTTTGGGCAACTTAAGAGGCCATTCAAAGAAAATCACTATGAAATTTTGTTTCATTTTACTTGAAAAAATAAATTTCTTCCATAAACCTAATCATTTTCTCAGCTTTCATATCTAAAGACAGATGTTGCTAAGTATCTTTTCCTTCTTGCAATACTATTTCTGTGAGCATAGAAGTTTTTAGCAGAAGTTCTGTTTCGAGAAGTTTCAGAAGCTTCAGGGATACACTTTCCAATACTAGTGGACCAAACATCTCATCTTATAAAATCACAGAACAGGATTTCCAAAACCCTTTGGGAAAATTATGCCCCAAAGTACCACCATTTCTTTAGGGTTGTCATATATTACTGAGCAATTCTGTGCTACACAGCTCTAAGAAACATCCACCATTTAGTCTACAAGGCGATGTCGACACTGTGGCCCCAAATCCGTCTTTATCATTTTGTAAACCTGAAAGAAAGTTTTCATTCTAAGAGAATTTTTTTTTAAATTTTAAAAACTTACTCCGAATGCCAATACATGAAATAAATAAAAGTATAATTGCTCTGTTGGAAGGGTAGGTAGGGAATCCCTTAGGCCCACCCCTTCTTAGCTTCCTAGAAGGGTTTTTATGTCTCTCTGAGAAATAGTTCAAAAGTGGTACTTTAAGGCAAAAGGTTTATATAAGAAAAAGACGTATTTTCCAAGATTACTTGAAGCCAGGGAAGGTGGTGCAGTAGAAAAAGCACTAACGTGGACTTCAATAAACCACTTCAAATTTGGCTGTGGGTGACAGACAAGGTCCTGGGTAAGTCACAAGTGTTCTAGGAAGTTGGACTAATAAACGAGAAGTACATGAGCCTTGTTGGAGCCACGGGCTCTCTGGGAGTCTGAAAAAAGTTATAGGTCATTTCCCTCTACCCTGTCAAAGCCACACAGACCCATAATTAAACTTTCAATGTTCAAGGATCACTGGCCCCTCGGATCTCTGAGTGCTCCATGAGCACCTACCATTGATAAGCATAAGGTCATTCCAGATCTCAGTGTTATTTTACATTTTTTAACATCTTAAGTCATTTTAAAGTCTAACAAGGAAAGTTACCTCTACATTATGTTTGCTTTCTGAATGGGTCAGTTACTTCCCTCTGCTCTTGGCTGAATAAGCAGAATATTCTGCTTATAGATGCAGAGTAAGATTACATCCCCAGCCCTAAATAGCATTATTGGAAAGTTTGCTACCTTAAAAAAAAAAAAAAGACTGGTTGTAATGAGTATAGTTCAATGCAGCACTTCTCTCCAGGCAATGTGCTTTACACAGCAAGTCCTTGGAAAGTGACCCTAGATCACAGTATGCATGAAGACCGCACTGCCCATCAGAAGACACTACCTGCATGTCTACAGCTGTGTCCAGTAAGCTGGACAGGGAGAATCATGATGGCCACCAGCCCTTACAAATCAGAACATCTTAGTACCTGCTTATATTAGGCACTTACTCCTTGTTGGAAAATCTATGACCCCTCTCACTTCCAAACTATAGTACTGCTTATAACTAGATTATTGAAGTGATGGAAATCAGTTACCTCTGGCCCCAGGAGTGTCCAAGTTTCTAAATGTCTGAACCTGTTATTTTTCTTTTTCTAAATCCTCCTGCTCATCAACACTTCATTTTCCCCCTTCTAAGATGCTGATGAAATTCTAACTTGCATGCAAATTCTGTATATACACTTGGAAAATGTGCATTTCTTGAGAGCAAAAACTAGATTGGAAAATGTGCATTTCCTGAGAGCAAGAACTAGATTCCAAATGACAAAGTTTCTTCTATGTCAACTTCTATTGATTGGATTGAGTGAGGCTGCCTAGAGCACAGAGTTAGGAGGATTAAAACAGTTCCAAGGACGGAATTTTGTAATCAAGTAATACCTGAGTGCAGAAGGTCTTTTATGGACCCTAAAACACATCTTTACCAGCCTTTTTCTCAGAACCCCTGGGAGCCCCTCCTCACTCATAGCACATGAGAATTACAGAAAGCAATAATAGTTGAGCAAAAGGATGGATAATGCAAGGAAGGTAAAACATACCTAAAATCTCCACAAAATCTCTATTTCTTTGCCCACTTACATTTAAGAAAATGCAGAATATTTATTTTTAAATATATTATCTATGTATTTCAATATACTTAGAAAATGTCTAGAATACACGAAAAACAGAGATTCTTTGAGAGTGAGGACCCAACCAGTTGGGGGAAGTCCTTTGCTAGGAACATAATTTCTGTAGGCGGGTCCTCACCACCTACATACTGCTTTGGTAGAATATGAGTTCTGAGAGAGTTAATGCTGATATCAAATGTAATCTCTAGACTTTGACCTCCTTGGCAGGAGGGGTCCTTTTGTCATTTTAGGACCCTGGCCACTTTCCAAACTAAAATAAGTACTCAGTGTAAGTTTGTTGAATGAATGAATCAACCAATTAACCGATCAATGAAAATACCTTAGACATGGTTCCTAAATTATAACTGTGGGCCAACGCCACCCAAATTTCTTTCTTGCTTCATGGCAACCAGGTAGACCAGAATTCATATTTTGTCTCTATTATGTATAAGCTGTAGGCTTTGGGCAAATTCCTAAATTTTTTGAGTTTCAATTTCTCCATAGTGAAATGGGGATGAGTTCTCTTTTGCACAGTTGTTGTTGACATTACATGGATCAAAATCCACAGAGCACCTACTTAGCTCAGAGCCGGGTGAATGGCAGGTACCACTATTATTCATTTCTTAAAGGTGACATTTAATTCTTTCAAGGCTTTCTCCCCCCCCCTCCCATTTAAATGATGTGACGGGAATTTAACAACAACAAAATTCTGCAAAATATTATTCAGCTACAGCTGGGTGATAAACTGTCCCAGACTTGGATCGTACTCCCTTTGAGCACTTACAGAAGTGGATGACAATAATTTAAAAGACAACACAGCTGAACTGATTAATCATTTAGTGCCCTACACTGAATCACACGTTTCCTTGGCTTCCCTAAGGTGATTATATATTTCCTAATGCCCTTTGTGTGACAACAATACAACAACGTGTTTGCCCTTCAATAGGAAATCTCATTCACTTATCGCATTTTGAGAGGGACAAAAATAATAAAGTGAACTTTCGGGAATGAATGCCATCATATACATAAAGATCTAATTTCCTATAATCTCTTATTCTTATTTTTGAACACAACATAAACCCTAAGTGAATTTTAGTCAGTTCCCATAAAAGCATTTACTTTTAAAAATCACCCACATATTTTCTAGAATGACAGCCACTTTCTGTCTACATATTACCTGTTTTTTCTAAGTTTCTCAAATTTTTAAGAGAAATACTGAGAAAAATGGCAACCTTTGGCCTAATCACAACCTTGTTGGTTCAAATATCAAATGCCTTCTGAAGTTGTTTTTAAAACCTAATAGTCTGAAGTCTAGACAGACATTTTAGTGATTAAGTAAACCATTCAGTCAATTCCATTTAAATAAATTAGATATGACTAACCCATTCTGATATCCCCTAACTCAGCTTACTGCCTTGTCCAAACATGGTAGGCACTAATAAATATTGATTGATTGGAGTTGTTGTTCTTTGAAGTGAAATGTACTTAGGCTGAAACTAGAGCAAGTGATTTTGATAATGCATGTGAATCGCCTAATACCTCCTATTAAGTCCTTTTCCAATTCATGTGCACCTTTCTCTGATTAGTGTTTCATTTGTTCCTGTTACATTATTGAGCTTGGATTTAGATGCAGATTGGCAAATTGCTTTCCCAATATCTATTATCTATCTTGTGTTAATAACTATTCATTGGGTTTTAAGTCATTTCCCCTTTGTCTTTGTTCTAAGCACCCCTCCATTGTGAACCACTATTACATATTATTTATAAATCACTTTAGAATAAAAAACAAATCACACATAAAAAAGAAATGCCATTGATGCCAATGAGCAAATGCTTCATACCAGCAGGTGTGATTCATTAATAAGTGAGCTCACTTCGAAAGGGAAATCATTAATGTTTTCACTCCTATGAGACAATAACTCTGTAAGAATTAGATTTGATCAAATAATGATTAGATGAACTGTAGGAGGATTCAGATTAACTGTGAAATTATTACCTCTGGGAATCTGATTTAGCACTTTTTAATTTTTAAATATGAGAGCATGATATCTAGGAGATCAATAAGTCTAAGGGAAGACTAAGATTAAGATATCACCCAGTGTGTTCCTCTGTTAGCAAGGAAGGTTTTTTATACACAACCATAATTATACAATTACAAATTTTATCAAAATAGCCACATGTTGGATTATCTCTCTTGACCCTTTCTTTTTGGAATTCCAGTAAGCCACCACCAAACCACCAAGAGGCAAATATTTCCATTCTGTAATCAACGTTTAGTCATTGTAACCAAAACAAAATGTAAAATGTTTTTTTCCATGTGGCATAAACATGGAATTGCTATCCAAAAAAATTCAGTTCCAAAGATGGGAAAATGTATAGTTGATGGTCATGAAACTCAGATTTTCTTACCCTCTCTTTCTGAAGAATTACAAAGACCACCACAGTATCCTCATAGGATTCTCTGATAACTTTATGATCACATGTAAACAATCAATGTATCACTAAAACACAGAATCCTATCATGCTCCTATAGTACTATGCTTAGATCCCGGCAACTGGGGCACTGCCCAAGGCCCCACATTTAAGGACCCCTCAGTACCTGGGGTCATCCAAGGCCAGCAGTGGTGCCCCAAGCCCAGACAAGGACCCACATGGTCCTCAGTTCTGATTTCTAGGATGCTCTCTGGGTGCTCTCTAACCCACTATATCTCCATACATGGGTTGACCAGATGACCTGAGGAACTGTGAGCTTCACATCCATGGGGTCAGACTTGTGGTAGGCCCAGATTCCTGGAGACACCATGACAGGCAGATCACTGTTTCTCTGACATATTTCTTTCACAGGATCACATGAGATTGGCCCTCAGAATGGTGCTGACATACTGTTTTGAGGGAATCTCAATCATTTCAGACTTAAGGCAAGACTTCAGCTGTGGATGTAGGCTCATGTGTGACTCTGACCATCCATATTTGATCCTCAACATTGCCTCTGGTCTTCCACACCTAGGGATATCATGTGATGCCAGGCATTCCCAGGTGCCCCTGGCTCCTGGCACCCAGGGCAGCCCCGCCCCATTTACAGCCTCCACACCAAGCTTCAGGCTATCCTGTGGGTGGATGCATTAATTCCTCCCAGAACTTTTGAGGCTATTGTTCCACAATGCCAACAGGCCTTGCCAATCTAGGTCTTCTCTAGCTCCTGGATCCATGTGGTTGCTGTGCTTCTCTACAGACTATCCTAAGTGGTGCTAGAGAAGGATGCATATTGCTTGCACAGATATATAAGTACCTTTTTCTATTCATTATTTTACATCTTCATCAATAAACCCCTATGCCTCATGAATGCCTATAATACACGCATTTTAATAATGCATTTTTTTAAATGGAACTGTCTCAATAGGCAGGGACCTGGCGCCAAAAAAAAAAAAAAAAAAAATTCCCCAAGGCCTCACATGCTGTAGCAGTGGCCCTGAGGTCCTAAATTTGGAAAAGATTTTGATCTATATCCTTATGCAATGCAAAAACTGTTAGCCAGTGTTTGTCAAGTCTCATCAGTGTCAAGTACACTGAGAGGAAACTTATCATAATCTCATAAATCAAATAGTTATATTTTGGGTCAGTGTCTTAGTCAGCTTGGGCTGCTTTGACAAAATACCATAGACTGGGTGGCTTAAACAACAGACATTCATTTCTCACAGTTCTAGGGGCTGGGAAGTCTGAGATCACCATGCCAGCATGGTGGGGTTCTGGTGAGAACTCTCTTCCTGCCTTGCAGATGGCTCCCTTCTTTCTGTATCCTCACTTGGTTAGGGGAAGGGGGTGGGGTGGAGAAAGAGATAGCAAGTGTGAGAGCAATCTCTCTGGTCTCTTCTTATAAGAACCCTAATCCCGTGATGAGGGCCTCACTCTTATGACCTCATCTAAACTTAATTAGTTCCCAGAGGCTCTATCTCTCATTACCATCATGTCAGGAGTTAGGGCTTCAGTATATGTGGGGAGGGGGCAGAAATCAGTCCACAGCAGTCAGTTCTCAGGAGAACTTTGTTCCTAGCATTAAATCAAAACTTATCTTTGCATCACATCCTTATGTTGGGGAAGAACAACCTTCTTTTACCCTCTTAAGGTAAGTTTCTGGGGGCTTGCAAATTAAACAAAGAGATTAGGCACACAATTCTTATTAATACTTTTGTGAACAGTTCACAGAAAGGAAATGAAACTTGAAGCAGTTAGACTTGAGGGCATATGTATCCTCTTAAAGGAAAGGGGGATTGGACTTTAATGGATGATAAACCGTGGGGAAATGACTAGGAAATAGTGGGGAACTAATGGAAGATAAGGGCTATTTGAGTAAGGTCCATTAATGCAAACTCAGCTGGGTGTCAGCTTCCAGGCTAAGAGACGTTCTTCTCCCTCTGGTGGGGTGGGGTGGTGGTTGGGGTGGGGGGGAGGAGGAAGTATCTTCCTCAGGGAATTTTTTGTTCTGTCTTTAAGCATATACGTGTGAAGAACTTTTCCTGCATCTGTTGATTCTCATTTGCCTTCAGCTCAAAATAATCCTCATGCCCAAGTGTCATATTTTGGGGTGGCATATTCTGATCCCCTTCACCTACAGTGGTGACCCTCAGCTCTCACTGCAGGCACCACAGCCTGAGGCATTTTAAAAGAGTCAGATGACTAGGTTCATGCCTCAGGGATTTGGTTTCATTTTGTCTGAGTGGAAACCAGACTTGGGTCTATTTAGAAAGTTCTATTGGTGATCCTAATGTGCAGCAAAGCTCCAGCAGTTCTGAATAAGATCACAGTAGATGCACAGATCATCTGAGGAACTTTAAAAAATATATCAGGGCTGACGACCTACTGAAAACTAATTAAATCAGAATTTCAAGAGATGAGGCCCCCAAATCGGTCATTTGGGATTTTATAAAATCTCAGACATCTCTCATCTGCAGTGAGTGTTGAGAACTACCACTCTAGAGCAAATTTCAGCTGGTGCTTTTATCTCCAAGTGGTCAAAACACACAATCTCTTTCATCCAAATTGATGGATTCTCTTAAGACGATACAGACACAAAGCTGATCATAAATCTCATTAAATGCCAACATTTGTTACATTTGACCTATGAAATGCCATATTCTTGTACTGTTCAACCACAAGGTCCACTGGATTTGAATTGTGTTGGTTCACTATTTGAGGGGACCTGTCCACAATCCCCTAAAAAGCAATCTTTTTAATTTCATGTATTCTCGTGTATCCGTAAATGGACCCCCTAAGAGTCTGGGGATGCCTTCAGAACTGTCCCACAGGGAGACTCCGGATTATGCCAGGCAAGTTTCTGCAGCCCCTTCCCTGCCTGCCCTTCCAAGTAGGACCAGAACTGCAAAATCACCCTCCAGCAGTTGGGAGGTAAACCAGGCTGGCGGACTTAGAAGGAACACAACCAAATCTCAGGCTTGTGTTTCTCCAATCGATAAATGCCACGGCTCTTGAATAACTGTTGTTTAAATTAATTTCTCAGTGGCAGAACAAAAGGAGCATAATGAAAGCGAGGCTGTTAGAGAATCATTAGAGTCAGTAAGGAGAACGCAGTCTTTAAGATCATCACACTCAGGGAGACAACATCCAGACCATCTTTGGGTTCACAATAATATAAGTAGGCAGTGCAGTGGTTAGGCAGGGCCATTTGTTTGTCTGTAGAAAGATTAGAGAAGGGAGGACAATCAATAGCTTCATGGCAGAAAATCTCCCTGGTTTGTGCAACCCTTTCCCTGATTCTTTTGTCGCTGATTCGGGTTTTGGTAATAGCAATCTTATCCAGTGCCTTTCAGTGTTAGCATTTTAGGAGCAGTTAAGCCAAGCAGAAAGGCCACAGATCAAGCCTATTGTCTGCCAGCAAAGGCTCCATTGAACCCTAATGAGCAGAGGAATCTAGCAAACAAAGAATCCTTAGTGCTTTGCTCAAATGAATCCTCTACCAGAGGCCAAGGGAGTCGTTTTGATGATCTGAAAAGGCAGTGATTAGAAGGTGCATCTATTATGAACCAGAAAGAAGAAGAAAGGAAGAAGGAACAGAAGGAAAGAAGAATGAAAGAACATAGAAAAAAGGATGAAACTTCTCCACCTGCGCTGTTTACTCAAGAGTCTATTGGCAGAAATTTGAAAGAAAGCCTAGAAACCCTCTGTGGAATGGCCGTTGGTGTCCTCAGTCTCCATGAATGCAGATTTGCTGTTCATCCTAAGAAAGAGATGAGCATTCGTTTTTCAATTGGTCTTCACAGCATTCTTGACAAGTAAGAGGAGGAAGGGATCTTCCACTTTGTTGTACAAATGGTTATCTTTTGATGTCATGTAGCTTCTAGAAATCAAATTATTCTCTAAAATTTGAAGTCCCCCACCCCTTTTTTTTTGTTTGAATTTGTAATTTCTATTTTGGCTTTGCCCTTATTTCCTCCTCTAACCCGAGGGACCATGATTGGGGATCCTTTGATGACATGTGTACTTTCATTTTGGGGTCAGGCTGCAGATAAAAGCTAATGAAGTAGAAGGCATTGAACCACTGAAATTCAGAGAAGCCCATGTAATCCTGTCACCTGAACCTGGAGAAATGGAAGCTGACCATTGCCAGGAGGTATTTGCTCAGCTAACCACAAATACAAAAACAAAAACAAGCAAGCAAACTAAACAACCACAGAAGTCATCATCTACACCATTCACTGAATGGTCACCATATGCCAGGGAAGAGTTAAGCTCATTTCATATCCACAGATATCCTGAAGGATAAAGCTATTTTTATTATTTTACACATGACAAAATTGAGGATGAGAGAGAGGTGCTTGCTAAGTCACACAGCTACCAAGCTGAACCCTGACTAGGACTGGGCAGCCTGGCTGGCAGCTCCAGCCTCTACAGAGCCTTCCCTACCTTCCCTCCGGGGTTTTTGCTAGGTTAGCCTTTCCTCTCCTCCTTCCTACAGAGATTGCCTCCCAAAACTCTCCCTTCTGAAACTCTGATAAAAAGTTTGCCTTATTGCTCCCAGATTATGAAAAACCGGGGACTTCATCTGGGGGGTGGGGGGCGGGGAGAAAATCTTATTCAGCTGGAATGTCTGGTTCCTTCTCACCTGATCCACTTAAAAGAACTTCCTATAAAGACCTATGGAAAGAAAAAGGACAGCGAGGTAGAATAGCACGGTTATCTTAGAGCTAGCTCCGGCCTTCTCGAGGATTCTACAAGAGCCATGGCAAAACCACCTTTGCTTAAAGATTTTACCACACCAGTACAGCCTGGAAGGAGGAGCACACTCAGAAATGTGAGTCTCACGTGGCTTTCTTCAGGAAAATCATACATCAAACAAACTTAAATGTCTGATCAGATGTAAGCAAGCAAGGAGTTTCACATTCCCGCACCTGCGTCATGGGTGATCTCTGGTTCCCCTTTGATTTTACTCACTACTAGGGTTGCCAGATTTAGCAAACGGAAATACAGGGCACACAAGTGAATCTGAATTTTGGATAAACAATGAATAATTTTCTAGTATAGGTAAACTTAAATTTCAGATAATCAATATATAGTTTTTAGTATGAATGCTTTTAATATAAGTGTAGCAATATCTGGGGTAAGTGCAATATCTGGGACATTCTCACACTAAAATTATTTATGTTAAGAAATTATATATTGTTTCTCTCAAACTTAAATTTAACTAGATATCCTATATTGTACCTGGCAACTACAGGACTCACTATGAGGAGTCGACATAAGATCACGGAGCTGTTAGGAGGCAGGGAGGAAGTTAGGAAGAACGCCTCAGGCATGGCACAGGTGCATTCTGCCCTGTGGTTACACCAGGGCTGCAACAATAACTATTACAGAGTAGAAGACGACCTGGCTCAGCCCCCAGAAAGCTCATTTGCACTGTGGTTTTCACCTCCCCTGCGGGGGATGGCTGCCATGACAGTTCCACTAAGGACGATACGAGGCCAAAAACTCTTCCCGTTCTGTAGAAGACCCTTAGACGATTGGAGGAAACCTCAGTCCTATGCCCTAGCTATGTCCCCAAACCTATACAAGCATGAAAGACATGCCTGACTATTGCAACCCTGACTACCCCCTGCACCCCCAGCGCAGTTGCCTTCCCTGGCCTGCCCACTCTCCCAACTTGAGAGCATACTTCCGCTTTAATAAAACTGGGCTGTGTGACTCACTACACTTCTGTCCTTGAATTCTTTCTCGTGATGAGCATAAGAACCTGCCAGTGACAGAACCTGGAATGGGCTCCTTTTGTAAATAGACCTTATTTGCTTTTAAATTAAAAAAAAAAATTAAGACACGGTAATGTAGGTACCTATTTTTTTTTTTTAAAGATTTTATTTATTTATTTGACACAGAGAGAGAGAGAGAGTGAGAGAGGGAACACAAGCAGGGGGAGTAGGAGAGGGAGAAGCAGGCTTCCCGCCCAGCAGGGAGCCCGATGCGGGGCTCGATCCCAGGACCCCAGGACCCCAGGATCATGACCCGAGCCGAAGGCAGACGCTTAACAACTGAGCCACCCAGGTGCCCCGGTACCTATTTTTTTTTTTACAATCTATTCTGAATGCCGTGTGAGAAAACTAGAAGGCCTATCAACTGGTTTCGCATTTTCTTTGTAATTATATTGTGATTTGTCATTTCATAGCAATTTCATCGTATCAATTTTCGTGGAATATTCTTTATAATCATTCATTCATTCATTCTCAACACACATTGAGTACTAATGACATGCAAGGCATTTAAGTGGTACCATAGGGACTCCAGAATGAATATGAGCCAAGGATTATCTTCAAGAAATGTACTGTTCAACAGGAAAAAATACAAAACTAAAATTATAATATAGGAAGCATTAAAAATAAATACTTCTATTAAAATAGTGTAAGTGCCTGAGGATTCAGGGAGGAATGCATCACTTTTATCTGAAGTTAGAGGCTGAGGGTGGTCGTCACAAACAGACCTCCTACCCAGCCACCTGGAAAAAAGAGAAAAGCTGCAATCAGAAACCAGTCCTCACAGTCCGGTCACTTTAGCACTTACTCATTTTTGCTAAGATTTCACACGCATGGCAAATTGGTACATTAATGTTTCCAATATAAAATTATTTTTAAAAAATACAGAATGGCCAGGGCCTTCAGTGACTGGTGGTCCTTCCTTGTTTTGCCTGGGTAGTTTTATCTTTAATGTCACGAATAGTTAGTCTTAAGTACATACTAGTAAGCTTCATCACATTTCATCATTTTGCCACAGCCAACGAATACTGTTTTCGTATTTGGGCATTAACTCTATACCATGGTCTCTGTGCCTCACTTAGGAAAGCTTACTTACTTTCTCAGGACCTGTTTTTTGTTTTTTTTTTTTTTTTATCAATAGAATGTAAAATATATACATGATGACTCCTACCTTCCTACCAGGAATAATAATGAATGCAGTGTCTGAGAGATGCATGCCTTCACCGACCCTGGGGATTCTCAAATACTGAGAGCTGTTACAGATGATAGCCCAGCCCAGCTACCGCGCATTCCTCAGACTATTGGTAGTTACAGGGGCTGTGGGCCAGACATTCTGACTCAAATGAACCCGCTGTTGTTTGCACTTTAGCTGTGGGTCTTGAAGCTTTGGCTCCTCTTGCTTATTGGGTTTACAGTGTGTGAACTGGGGTTGTAGAGAGAAACTGCTGCCGCTCTCATTACTGTGTGGATGTGGGCCCCAGCTGAAGTCTTTGGTTCGTTGACTTCCATACCAGAATCCATTTCCTTCTGCCCTCTTTGATTATTGCCACTTCTTTTTGTTTATACAGCTCCAAGAGACCCCAAAATACATGTCATTAATTCTCTCAACATCCTTCCCTGATTTAAAAAAAAGATTATTCCACAAATATCAAGACTAGACAGGCAATGTTCAAAAATCTCTATTTATCCTTCATGGTAGCCAATCCCATCAATGTTTTCATACAAAACAAATCCCTGGACACTAAGGGCGCGAGAGCTCACAGGCTGACTTTCACAGAAGAGAATTCAGAGAGATCAACAGCTATTTACTTCAAAATATCATTTCCCTACCAAGGTCGAGCCATCTCAGGGGTCAATGGACTTTTACCTGGAAGCCTCTGGGGGACAACTTCAGTTATTCTGTTTTCCTCCATGTGACATTTCTCCTTATTGTCCATCAGGAATGAGTCACAGGCACATTTCACCAGGAACTCAATTTCAACTTTTTTTTTGCTTCGGTGTTATTACAGTTAAATTTTAAATATTGTTCATGAAGCGACTGTAGTTGCCTTCCAATTAACTGATAAAACCCCTTGGAATTGCACTCTAACACATGAGAGACTTTGGAGGGAAAATCTTGTTTGGAAGGCAAGTTTCAAACGGTTGCTCAGTGACAGTTGGGATTACTTTGTGTTCCGACACAATTCCAACCAAGAAACCTTTGTCACGTTTAATTGACAGTTTAGTGTTATAATTACGTATTAAGTATATTTACTCCAGCCGAGCATTAAGGTAAGCAAATACTTAGCTTTTTCCCTTGTAAGAGTTAGGCGGTCTGCCTGTCTTTGGGGAATGGCATCTGAAGTCTATGCAGAGGATCAGCGTCAGAGCGCTGTGGATTGCCTCTTGGGATCCACCGAAGCAGGGGACTCGGGGCCCTTTCTCTGCTTCAGAAACAGAGCCTGATCTTGATCCTAAGGACATGGGTTTAGGATTACCTAATACGTTTAAATGTTCCTGTCCTGGCCTTCCATCTTCTGCATAATCCTATCCACCTCTTATCTCCTAAGGGCGATGCTCTTCCTTACAAGGAGGTAGAGTCTCTGCCTGAGGGGGGATGCATGCCTGAGAATTGTGAATTCAGCCTTGTAAAAGTTTGGGTAACCTCCCCCGCCCCCAACACTTATACTGTTAGAGAGAAAGAGGGAATGGGATTTTTCTCCCACTGTCTATTTTTAAAACTGCACCTTTTTCTCCTGGGAAAAGGGAAAGTGCCTTGTTTGCATGGCTGAGTGTGGCTATGAAGAAGTCAGCCTTGAGCAGAAAGTTACAGCTTTTATAAAGTAGGTGAAAGTCCCTGCAGTGAACCAGTTAATATTGCTTTTTTTCTCTATCAAGATAAAAAAAAAAGTTTCTTTATATTTGTGAGTGAATAGGATTGCATTCTTATTCATAGACTCCCATCTCAAAAACCTTTCAACCATCAGCAGCACTTGGGTAGATTCTGATCTTTCGCTGTTGCTATATAGACATAGTAAATAAAATGAGATAATGGTGCTTAGGAACTGTGTAAAGTTAAAAATCATTACAGTACAATTATTACTGTTATCACCAAAGGAAAAAAAAAACACATTAAGATGAGATTTTTAGTGCCTGAAAACACCAATGGGAAATTCTAAACTTTTAAAGGAGATAAATGTAAAGATTGAGAGATTTACAAAAGACACTCTGTCTCCTTCCCTTCACTGTCTGCTTCTCCACACACACACACACACACACACACACACACTCACACCAGTCACTAACGCTTACCATAATCCTAGGATTTGCTCTGTTGAAGCTCATCAAAATGGAAATACTATTGAGAGGGGTAACACTTTGCATAAACCACCATCTATCAACTCAAATTAGTTACCATATCTGGCTAGAAGAACTGTGAGTAAATGAAGCAGAGGGACTGACCTAGTTGACTTAGATACTCTGGAGGAAGGATGATGGGGGATCTGCAACCTAAGACCTGGGCAGTGATTCAGATAGAACTGTGTAAATTCTGAGCCCAGAGTGAGTGGTGAAGGGGAACAGAGGCCCCGTGAGGAGGAGAGCACCATGGGAAGGGGGAGGAGAGTGAGTTATAAGAGACTCTGAGAGAAGCTTCCCTTTGTTCATAGGACGCTCTGGCAGTGTCTGAGTTTGTCAGGACAAGAATCAACAGGCCAGTGGCAAAAAATGTGGGGCCATTTCCCTCCCATTTATGAGACCACCTCAATGAATCAGCTAAGATATAAATATTTCTGTAAAAATACACTGTTAAGAAAATATTACTGTATATCATCTGGTGATCTGTTAGATCTAGGAATTAATCAGTGGGAAAATCACCTCTGAAGGTCTTTGCTGCTGACTAAAATATAAAATTAGTACAAATGGGTAAAAAGAAATGATTTCCATATTTTACTGACAAGTAATGTTAGGAATCATTATCCTAAAGGCTTTTGAACTTCCTGTATTATCAAATGACATCCTGGTGTAATATTTATGATCAGGAAAATAATTTTTCATCCCTGCATGACATAAGAGGTCCTGTAGTGTTTTAACGCGTGCGCGCGCGCGCACACACACACACACAGCTTGGAACAATTTCACCCCCCTTAGAGAATCACTGTTTTGTTAGAACAAAGAGAAATTTAAGCTTACCGATGGAATTTACATATTCAGAAAAGCCATGGTCATCACCATAAAGTCTTTTCCCAGTAAGTTTCATTAAGGTGAGAAATTTGCCTTTATGACTTAAAGAACTGTCTGTAATGGATACTCTGAAGGATGGCAAGATAGGAGCCTGGAGAGAGGGAGAGTGAAATGATCCATTCTCTACCCAGGATGACCTTCCTGGTAACAATGGGGCATAATTCCAGTGTTGTGGATGTTAAGGTTATCAAATGGTTTAGAGTCTGTCCAGCCAATTGTCCGAAGAAAGGGTGTGGCACCAAGGCAGAAAGTGGAGCTCAGGAAGGGGAGATTAAATGTGGCCCTCTGCCCTCCATCATCAGGACAACTTCTGAATATGTGTCTCTGAGAGGGACCTGGAGCTTGTGAGTGGGGCCTCCAGGTCCTCCAAAGTCTAAGTGGAGAGAACTAGGCCAGAGCACACTCAGCTAGGGCCAGAAGTAAGCTCTGGATGGTGGTGGATCTCTGGAGAGAGCTTGGCTGGACGAGATGGGTGGTCTCCTGGCCTCAAAGAGGTGTACAAGAGTGTGTCGCGCCTGGGTGGCTCAGTCAGTAAGCATCCAACTCTTGATTTCAGCTCAAGTCATGATCTCAGTGTCATGAGATGGAGCCCTGTGTGGGGCTCTGCTCAGTGTAGAGTCTGCTTGAGATTCTCTCCTTTTGCCTCTCCTGGCGTTCTCTCTCAAATAAAATCCTTAACAAAAAAAGTGTGTTCCCCCCAACCCCTGAGCCTGGGAAGGGGTGGCCTTGGCAGCAGAGGACGCTTGGGGGGGGCGGGGAAATGCAGCTCCCTCCAGTGTCTACAAAGTAATGATGATGTGGAGGCCCATGCCTCCCATGGTCTAGCATGTAGCCACAATCTGAGGACTGCAGCATCTGGACCCAAGGTCCCAGTGAAATAAAATAGCTAGAGGAAATACATACATAAGGATGTGACCCCCCCAGGCTAATAAGAGAACCTAAAGAGTTTTAGTGAAAGCACATATGCATCACTGAATCTTTCCAAATATGAACTTAAAAGTTCAGTAAAGAAATAGAAAACAAAATCACTGACATAAAAGAATAGAATTATTCATTGATAAACTAAATTTAATACATATACATGTAATATCCAAATAGGAACTATATATTTTTATACATCAAAGAAATATTTATGAAAAAATGATCACATCCTGGTCTACAAAGGAAACTTTAGCCAATGTTTCATAACTGAGATTTTTTCCTGCAACATTATCTGATCAAAAAAAATTGGAAATTGATAATTTTTAAATGACTCAAACATAGTAACTCCTGAAAATTAGAAATCTTGCAATTTACACTTAGAATAAAGAAGCCTTTACAAATGAGAAAAGGGCTTTACATAAGCATGTTTAAGTGGGCCCCTTCTCTTGACCTTGCCTGTGAGAGCAGATCAGTGGGTGGTACCCTGTGGAGGCCTGAAAGGCTCAAAAGGTGAACACATCTCCCAAGGGGAGCAGCCTTTGGGCCAACTACCCCAGGAAACAAAAACAGAAGAGCGCAAGGCATTCAAGTCTGCAGAACTCTGCATTTCTGATGCCATCAGAACCTTAGGTAGATGTTTGTTTCCTTTATTTTTTATGTGTTCTTTGAATTAGCAGCTTTTATATATATGGAACTCTGCCATGCCTTAATGGTACTTTGGGGAGGCAAGATATTTGAAGCCAGACTATACAGACTATACTATATATTGAAAGGAGAGAATCCTTGACTGTGAAGATGAGAGAAAGCCCCTTGCTGAAGAGTCAAGGAGCATGATGCCACAGACACACCTCCCCCCCCTTAGAAGTTTATTCCCCGGGCCTTAAATCTTGGAGGTTTCATAATGTGCCTAGAAGTCTGTACATGTCTATAGCTGGACAAGAACCTTCATGGAAAGTCCTTCTGCTCGGTTCTTTGCGTCCTCACTTTGAGCTTCTCAGGTGGCCACTGGCTCTTCTCATGATTTCACTAATTCCAGCCATCGTTTCAAACATTGTTTCTCTGGACCCTTGCTTGCTTTGCAAAAAGTACCAAAGCCTATGGCCACTGTAGAGATTATTCTCCATTGTCTCCGCCCAGTGTTCGGTCACTTGCCTCCTATCACAGATTTCCTAGGGAAGGACTGTCCTCCCTATACATACCAGCTGAGCGGCCAAGATGGCAAGATGGCAGAAGCCAGAGCAGCTGGGCTCCAGAAGCAGCTTCCTTCTACAATATGTTAAGAACAAGTCTGGATTAGTAGGCAAAACTATTTCAAAAGCAATTTTTTTCCTTGTTCTTACAGAGCTCCATGTTAAGGAATAAGGTACATTCCCCTGAGAAATGCAGGGGTAATGAAAAGACTTACTGGCATTGTACAGATAGTCACTGAATGTTCATGCCACTGTAACAGAGAGAATTATAGCCTTAGATGCACTACCATTAAGATCTCGAGTCAGTTTGCATATATCAGAAAGGAAAAATATTTCATTTTAGTGTCTTATTTGGTCAAATCTTATTTTGCACCTTTGTGGTGTAGCTGTAAGCTATCCTAGATAGTGCCTAGGGTTAGCTCAGAGCCAAAAGTGCCAAAAAAGGGGTGACTTTTCACATGAAAATTTTTGAGGATTGTTTGCATTAGTTAAGGCTATATTTGTTAAACGGCTGTAACAAACTCCAGAATGCATAAAGGTTCAAACCCAATAAAAACTTATTACTTGTTTATGCAAAGCCCAAACTGGGTGTTCCTAATCAGTGGGCACTTCTCTTCCAAGTGAAGATCCCCAGGGATGGGGGTCGCCTTCCAAACTGGCTTCCAAGGCTGGAGGAAGGATAGAAAAATGACCCCTTTTCCAGTCAATCAGAAGGAGGCAAAAGCATTGAGCATCTCTTGAGGGAGGCAGCTGGGGGCTTGGCTGGGAGGTGGCATCAGTTACGCTTCTATTTCATTTACTGGAAGTCAGTCACATAGGTGGGAGGTGGAGAAATACAACTAAGGTTCGAGCTCAGGAAAACAAGAAATGGGTTTGGTAAATATGCAGCAGGCTTTCCCACCCCGGTCTTCCAAATTCATTGTGGCTACCATTTTCTTTAGAACTAGAACTATTTGTAAAAATCAGTGCAATCCACCACTAACTTGAAATGCATTCTGTAGGCACTTAAATTACCACTAAGGTTATATTTTATATTAAATGATCTATTCTGAATCTTTTTCATGTATCTTCCTTAATCAGGTATCCTTCTCATATGGCTTGGTCTCTCCCTCTTTCTGCCCAAAGATGTGATTTTATTCTGGGCTGCACCATCCCTCTCCCATAAGTGTACCCACTATAAGGCTTATCCAGCTGAGCTGGCCAGGACCCAGGATAAGCTCACTGCAATTTCTCTCTTAGCTAAGGGCTTTCTCTCACCAAATGCTCCATATCCTCTACTTGCCAAACCAAAATTGCTGCTGCCCTTTCAGAAACCCAGGAGAAGGTGACAGATCAGACAGCTTCCCCTTTATCCTCGCACGATCCCAATGCTGGCACCAAAGCCCTATTCGAGCATAAGCACAAACAGGGGAGGATGCAGTAAGTGTCAGTCTGGCTGCCACTAGGCACCACTTGATGTTCGTGGGGACTGACACGGAGAGATGCTCCTGAGAAATCCCCCTATGGCAGTGCAGCAGAAATTTCACATCCACCCTCCAATCACTTGCTGAGCTATTTGCACGCTGCCACAAAAGTTTCCATCAGCAGAAGGGATGGCTGGAGTGTGGGTATGAAAATGCCACTTCAGGCTGTGTTTGCTAAGACCCACACAAAAAGGGAGGCTCGCAAGTCTTCCCAGCAGTTCCTGTAAGGATCTTAACGAGGCACGTTGTTTGCAAAGAAGAAAGCAAATCCCAAAAGCGAAGCTTAGATGCCCAAGTGATGGACGCATATTAGAAATATTTAGGTAGTTCGGGTGCAGAATGAGGTTTCCAGGGCACAGTCTGACGTGCACCCAGACATTACAGGGATAACTACAGCAGTATATATGACCTTGGCAGTCTCTGTCACTGTCTGCCAGGTGAAGCCCTCACCCCACCCCTGCCCTGCTCCAGTCCTCTAGCTGGGCAGCCTCCAGGAAGTCAGCCACTGAACCCTGCTCCGCAGGAAGGGTGCAAAACTTCACAAGCAGACTCACTCTACCGTCTCCTTCCATCGGTTACTTGTGATCATTCTGCTTTTTAAGCCTCTCCTTGGACTCCACCTGGCCTTGACCTGTTGGGACAACCCACCCTTCATTTCTTCACATATCCCAGTCCATCATCTCATGTTCCAGTCCAATCTTCTGTTGCTCTTTCTTATATAAAACCCAAGCAACTATCCTATAGCCTGAGTAAATCTATTACGACCAACTTCTGTTGCTCTGTATTTCATAATTTAAATATTTCCTTGTGTCTTTTCTCTCTTATCTCACCTCAAGGTATACCAGTCTTCTGTCTTTACTTTTCCTTAAGACTTAACCTGCCCTCTCACTTAGGAGGTAGCTAAATAACCTGACCAAAAAAAAAAAAAAAAAAATGCAAAAATGTGTTCATTTAGGTTATATGTAAATGTGCCCTATTCCCTAAGGAGTGATCTGCATAAAATAGAGATGTTTTGAATATAGGGCTTTAAGAAAGCAAGTGGGTCTAGGGGTGGGAACACCTGGCATCTGGAATATTTGTAGGGGAGATGTTTGGGGAAAGCTAACATTTCTATTGTCCTTTAACACAATAAAGTGACTCTCCTCTGCTTACATCTAGAGCCATCATGGTCTCATAATGTACGTATTTATAGTTTGTTTCAAATAAACTGAAAATATCTATTTTCTATTCAATGTACAGAGTACAAAAGTCTAGAGAGACAAGATTTAATTTACCCTCTGCATGATTAAGAAATACATGTGCACTCCTATGTCTCATGTTCTCAATTCATTTGGCTTTACTCCATGGATGTCAGTAGATTAAAATAGTAGATGAATTAATATTAACTAAGTGTTGAAGGAAAAAAAATCAGTGTAGAGATGAAATTAGCAAAAATTTTATCTGCATAATTAAGCAATTAAAAAGTAAGAGGTGAACCCTTGATAGGAATTGATACAGTCAGTAGAAAAAAAATCAAGGCAAGAACAGGCAGTACAGAATATTCTTTTTTTTCCCCCAGCATAGTTCTAAGGATACAAAGCCTAGATAAAATGCTAACAGTGAGGTCCATTTATTACAGGGATGTAGGCCAGCTTGCAGTAAACTCCAATAATCAAAATGCCTTCACACTAGCATACAATGAAAATTGATATGCATAATAATGACTATAAGTCACGAAAGATCCTGGATGCCTCTGAATCACTAAAAATTTGATTGTGTTCAGTATAATTTTAGGGATAAGTGCATTTATTTCTGAATAAAGAGCCTTAAAAAATATTTCATTTTGCAAGGAGCTATTTCACTAAGAATCATAAAATTTTAGAGCTAGAAATTGTCCTGTTGCAGTACCAAAATTGAGTTGTGAATTTGGTAGAAAACACCAAACCAGAGAGCCAAGGGTTGTCAGGAAGTTTGGGAAATTTGAGGCCGACACCGCAAAGGTAGGAATGAAGGGGACTGGAGCCTAGGGGAAGCACGCCCAGTCTGCGACTCAGAATTTAACAGGATTTGCCAAATTCCAAAGAGGGCAAATCCATACAGCTAAACCCAGGTGGTATGCATTGACAAATAAACCACCACAGTGTGGGATCTAGAAATAAAAAGCTGTTCAGCAGTCTGATGTAATTTATCCTGATACACTGCTTAGAATCTACAAAGGGTCTTCGTGGTTGGTTGTCAAAACCTGTAACGTCACCTCTGCCCTCTCCCTCACCCCATTTTACCAATGGGGAAAACTTTCTAGAAGTAAAGCCTTTCTAGAAGTAAAATGAATTGTCCAAGGCCCAGAGCAGTTAGAAGTAGCAGAGCTATGACTTACATTTGTGTTCTAGGTTTGCTGCACCATATTCTCTTATCTGAAAAGCAACCACTCGAGACAGATGTGGCTGAGGGCTCAGTGATTCACTTACTTCCTTTCTTCCCTGGACACTCAAGTAATCGGGACAGTCAGGAGAGGAAACAAGTCAATCTCAAACTTTTTTTTAATTCACTCTATAACACAAGAGGTCTCAGACTAGATAGTTTGTTATCCTTGGATTAATCCCCCTTCTGAAAGGAAAAGGGGGAAAGTGCTCCTCATGGGACTGTAAATAACATCAACCCACTCACGGCTGCACTCCCACGGCTCACTCAGGCAGAGCTAGTCCGTTAGCCCTAAATTAATTTAAAAACAGGCAGAGCTGAGTTTGTAATCCTAAATTCGTCCTTAAAACTGTTATTTAGGGTCTATTATGTGCCTGGTAATGACATACAAGATAAGACATCATCTTGACCTCAAGGAGCTTAAAGTTTACAGATTACTTGGATTCATCTGAAGGAGAAATAATGAAATTGTTCTAAATCATGTTTGCAAACAATCAACCTTTAAATCAACCATATAACAATAGAAAAACAATTTGCTGTGCTGCAGGGCATGTGGTTGTGAAATAGTCTTTCTGGCTTCGAAGGTTTTTTCCATTTTCAGGTAAGCCTTGATTTTTTTTTTTTTTCAATTCAAAATAGTACAAATATATCAAGGAAATCAACTAACTCAAAGTTTTACTAAATACATCATGCATATATTTAACATACCTTATGTCCTATATTATATAACATAGATGATGTATTAAAAGCAAAGTGTTTTTGAACTCTTAGCTTTTCGTTAATTATGAGAAAACAATCTGTGGTTTAAAATGGTTAGTGCAAATATAATTGAGCTGGACTCTCCTTGAAAGTGTCCCTGCTCACTTGATCTCAAGGTCACGATCTTCTCCCAGGCAACAGAGTCTGGCTGCTCAGCTATCTTTCCCCTCCTTAGCTAACCACCACCACCTGGGGTTTCTCCTTGTGTTCTCTATTTTTTTTTTTATTCTCCAGTTCATAATTATAAATATGGAGATGGAAAACAACTGGCTCTTCATTTGCATTTTTTTCCTAAGTGACAACCAAGAATTCACCGTGCCCTTTTTACCCCCCTCTGTTCAACAATTACTGTTTATTAAAAAGTGATGTGAGTATGCTTCCTCAACTTTTCCTAACCCAAAAGTCATTAGAGAGACTTTTACAATTGTGTTTAACTTTCGGAATAATACATTCATGAGTACAAATCAACAAGAGCAAAATGGCCTAACATGAAGAGTCCTTCTCCCATTCTAGCTGTTCACATCCTCCTTCTCATTTGCTCTAGGGGTAGCTACTGTTCATCCATAGAATCATTTTGCATTATGGGAGAAGATACAATGACATAGTCACATCTCCCCACCTTCACTCTGATTTTATCACATAGATCACCCTGTTCCACAACCTGTTTCTGTTGGGTGGTTTTTTTTTTTTTTTTTTGGCTATATGTATATTTTTTTAAGTACATATTGATAGGTTGTTTCTCAAATATGTTTTTCCCAAATACAAGTGTTTTGTGCAGGGGAACTGAAATAACTAAACATTCCATGCCTGCTCACAACTAAATAAAGACAAAATAAGCTCCAGTCCTCCAGCTCTGTAAAACACAGTTCACTTGTTGAACACACTACTCGATGCTCAAGGGTCAGGGAACTCGTAAGTACACATATATATACTTGATCAGTGCACTGATGTTTTTGTAGCTAATTTAGGTAAGTAAAATATCAGTGGCTGATTCTTCACGAATCCACCAATGATGGGGAGATCCAACTCTATCACTAAAACAGGTAGAATCATTGGACAGTCTTGCCACTCAACTGTTGCTTCCGAGGCATGGACAAAATCAGTAATATAATTACCTTATAAAGTCCTAAACTCATAGGCACCTGAAGAGTTGACACTTGTTGATAGCTGTAGAGTATACCAGACATTGTAGTGACCTCTTTAGAAGGATCTCATTTAAAATCCCAAAATATATAAAATTAACATTCTGCTTTTACAGCCAAGAAAGAGAGGCAGAAGAGCATACGTAACAGATCACAGTCCACAAAATTAAGGGATACAACTATTATTGGCAAACAGAACCCTAAGGCTTAGTGTGTATGTTATACTGTCATGATCTCGTCACTCTACTAACCAACTTCTTCCACTAACTCTCAGCTTGGAGTCTCACCTAGTACAGTTTCTGAGCCAAGTGGGCCAAAGCTCACAGTCTGCTCCACTGTTTACTGGTTATGCCATCTTGGATAATGTTCTGAACCTCACTGAGCCACTGGGATAATGAAATGTAACAACTGTTGAGTCGGACGTTATGTCCACTTTCTGTGGTGTTCCCCTTGGGGTTGTGCAATGTCTTGTTGTAAGGATCAAATGAGAAAATACACATAAGTCCTTAGCGCAAATAAATGCCAAATAACAGATTAACAACAGAAGTGACAGCAGTCAGATTTGACTTCCTAAAGAAACTAGAACAAGACCAGAATTTGAGGATATATACAAGATTGAATGTTCCTGAAACCCTTAGTGTGATGGCTTTTTTTTTTTTTTAAAGATTTTATTTATTATTTGACAGAGAGAGAGACAGCAAGCGCGTGCGAGAGAGAGTAGGGGGAGTGGGAGAGGGAGAAGCAGGCTTCCCGCCAAGCATGGAGCCCGATGCGGGGCTCGATCCCAGCACCCTGGGATCATGACCTGAGCCGAAGGCAGACGCTTAACCAACTGAGCCACCCAGGCGCCCTGGCCTTAATTTTTGAAACACTGGGGACACTAAAACACCAGAAGCTAGTATGATCTCCTAAGAGCTAGTTTTGCTTGCAAGACATCAAATGTAAAAGCCGATCTATTCACTCACGGTAAGCATGATATGCTCTGGGGGGGGTGGGGGAGGACAACAAACAACAAAAACAAAACCCAAAAACAAAATGACAAAGCAGCTAAAACATCTCTACCTCAAATTTGACTAAACCCATTTTATTGCTGGGGACGTAGCAGAAGCTGGAGTTTCTTCAGATATTGAAAGTTCAATCTCATTCCTTATCTCTTACCTGGGAGAAGTAATAGTACCTAAGGAGAAAGTTCTTTTAACACAGGGCTTGAGGCTTTCAAAAAGATTGGATTTTTTTTTTTTTTTTAACAGCTTTGAGATCTAATTCACATACCATACAATCCACCCACTTAAAGTGTGCAGTTTGATGATTTTTAGTGTATTCACAGAGTAGTACAACCACCACATCAACTTTACAACGTTTTCATCACCCCAAAAAGAAACTCTGCTAATTAGCAGTCACTCCCCTATCTCCCATTCTTTCCCCAGCCTCTGGAAATCGCCAATTTCTCTTCTGTCCCTATAGATTTGCTTACTTTGGACATTTCCGATAAATGGAATCCTCTATGGTCCTTTTGGATTGTTTTCATTTAGCATAACATTTTCAAGGTTCATTCATGTTGTAGCATGGGTCAATACTTCATTTTTTATTACCGAGTAATATTCCATTGTATACCTATGTCACTCTTTGTTCATCCATTCACAGTTGGACATTTAGGCTGTTTCCCCTTTTCGGCATTATGAATAATGCTATGAACATTCACGTACAAGTTTTTATGTGGATAGATGTTTTCATTTCTCTTGGGTATATATCTAGGCGTGGAATTGCTGGGAACTATGGTAACCATGATTAACATTTTGAAACCCGCCCCCCCCCTCCGACTGTTTTCCAAAGTGGCTGCATCATCTTATACTCCTATAACGTGAGCCCCTTTAAAAGCCTAATAGCTCATGTTTGCTTTTAACAAAAAAAAAAGTGGTTTTGCTTCAATCTGTCCTTTTACATCTGCTAGAGGGACTAGCTAAGAAGTCAGGTTAAGCAAGAAGACTGCTAAAAGAAAACCTACATTTATCACACCCTAAGTCACTAACATACTAACACCTTCTGTCACTTTTTCTGTTGACAATCCAGTCACATTTGTTGTCTAATCCCTCAGTAATAATCCATTCTTTCCTCTCTGAACCTTCTCCAACAGAGTTCTTGGCGTGAAGAAACAATTGTGCATTAGTTACCCCAGTGCTAGTGGTTTTAGTCTTTGTATCAGCCTAGCTGCTTTCCTGCTGCTTTTACAAATGTAACCTCTGGATTCACAGTTACAGTTTGACAAGAAAATGAATAGATGGTGCCAGACAACAAAATGGAACAAAAAATAAAATTTTTCTGAAATCATGTCTGACTATGCTATTTGTCATCCAAGAAAATAAAAAGTAAAAGCAAAACAATCATAAGTCTAGCTGTACATGTGCCCTGTGCTTGTAATTTGGAAAACCCAGAAAATTGTATCTCCTAATGGTTAAGAAGATAGGCTTTCTATCAATATGGCAATGAAGTAATACTACTTATTTTTAACATGGATTACAATTTAAATATATAATTATCTCCTTCCTACAATTCGTGTTAGAAAGCTATATTTACTATTTTGTCTCTGGAATTACTCCCTTGGTGTGGTCTTCAGAACTCACAGTTCGTTTAAAGCAAATCTGCAAGTATTTATTGGGTGCCAACCATCTGCAAGGCACGGTGCACCGCATTCTTTTGAAAGGATTTTTAGAAGCTATCATTCTTTTGAATGTGCTCACTGGAGGCAAATATTTCTCCATGGATGGTGGATTTTATTTGGGGAAATGGTCAAAAGTTGTTCAAAGTCAAATCTGATGGATGAGATGGGTAAGATCCATCAAGGACAATGACATTCTTAATGGTCAAAATTATGTGTGACTATAAATTTATGAGGCTGATTCTCTGGTATGGTTCATTAACCAGATCTGAAGAAAATTGCAAAAGAGGAGTTCTAGTAATGCTCAGGGTAGTGGGGACAATGGCGAGGTGTGTGGTTCCAGTGTAACTGTTTTGATAGATGGCACTCAGGATGTGTTAGTCCTGGCATGTTTTTAAAACACAATCATTGCTTATGGTCACACACTATATACTGCCAAATATTGCTGGGTCTAGTAGAAATTCAACCATATCCGTAGCCAGGATAATATTTTCTAGTGCCTGGGCTTTCATCCCTGACCAAGCTGGAAGACCACTGATGACACACATGACATTTTTTGCCACAACCAGAAAGAAGCCAGGGCATGAGTGTTACCTGCTCTAACGAAGGGACTGAGCTAGAGAAGAATATTCCAACTGACAGGGGCCTTTTCAGTGCTCAGCTTTATAAACCTTCTCCAGGTGGCACGACCTATAGAAGGTGGTCACAGAAAGAGATCTTCGCTCTTATTTGTCACAAAACAGAATGACCTTAATAGAGCTTTGAAGGAATAAATCACAATTGAGTGCTACAAAGTGACCATGTACTGCATTCTGCATCTTACCCAACCTCCTTTGGACTATACTCAATCTGAAAGCTTCTCCTTTATAACCTAGCCCAAGAATTGTAGAGAAGATGAATTCATTGCTTCCAGCTTCAGTAACAAATTACCAGACACTGGGTGGCTAAAAACAGGAACTTCTGGTCTTAAAGTTCTGGAGGTCTGAAATCAAGGTGTCAGGATGGTTTGCTCTTACCAGAGGCAGAGGAAGTCTGTCCCTATGCCTCTTTCCCACCTTCTTGTGTTGCTAGAAATCCTTGGCACTCTCTGGCTTATAGATACCTCAATTCCAATCCCTGCCTCCACCTGCACATGGCTTTCTTTCCCCCGCATCTGTGTTCAAATTTCCCTCTTATAAAAACACCTGTCATTGGTTTAAGGCCAGCATAGACTCAGCTAAAATAAAAATTGACTGATCCTTACCTGCTACACCATTAAGGTAGGGACTCTATTTATTTGTCTATCTCAACTTCTAGCAGGGGGACTTATACAGAATAGACACTTAATAATTATTAATGGAGGACAACTAGCAGTAAGCTCTAAAAATGTTTTAAGCTCCATCATGGGAAAACGTGTTATTAGAAGTTATCTTTTCATCTCCGAGTATGGAGAATAGAGGTGATAAAGAAGGGGTCACAATCGCTCAAAGAATTGACATCAACTCCAGAGAATGAGGAACTACACCTGGGATGCCTCACTTATTTCCCAGACTCGGATGCTATTAAAGGTCTTTAGATGCTTTGTCTCATCCTTCTGTGATAGCTGTGCTGGGGTGATGACATTTCATCTTGAATGTCTAGAGGCTTGTTAGCAGAGACCCTGTCACCGCCAGGGATCACAGCATTTTTGTGCTCAGTCCTTAGGGCACTGATCTTGGCTGTACAGCTGGACTCAGCAGTAGACGCCACATGGTCTAACATGACAAGCAGCTGGATCTCCAGCCAACAGGCAGAGTGTTATTTCCTGAAATGAATGGCAGTTTGCAAAGCAGAGCAGGGGGTGACTTTTTCCCCCCTATTTCACTAAAATCAGCTCAACTTCAGCAATCGCAGAGATCCAAAGAGAACAAAAGAGGAATATGTGGCTTATTTTTGTGGCATAGAGCTACTGTTTCTGTTTAGAGCTGGAGAAGATGAGCAGCCCAATCTGCCTAATCTATTTCTGCAAAATTGACCTGAGGTGGGACGGAATATAAAGCAGAGAGATAGACAAGAAAGGTAAGACACCCATGTATACAACTTTTGGCACAGTATTTCTGTACATGCTCTTTAGAAGCAAAATTATCGATACAGCATAACTTTAAGCATCTTCGTTACAGGATAATCCCTCTGTCCCCAAAAGCTGTAAATCAGGAAGGGAGCAACAGAATGACTGCAGGCTTTCGACCAACATTTGTTCTGAGACTTGAAACCATCAAGGAAATGGCAACTTCATTTCTAGCTGAAGTAAAAGTGTGCGTGCATCTCAATTTGAGTAGTGCTCCTGCCGGTTATAGGGACATTGCCTTTATTTCCGAAGAAAGTAAAGTAACTGCTAATTCGAATGGATTTTTTTCCTTTTTTTTTTTGGTAGTCAGTGGCTTGTGGTACTTTAAGCCACCAGTGGTGGCAAGGGCGGGGTGGGGGCTGATATACAGCAGGCTTTAACTGTACGTCTGAGTGAATCTTTTGAAACGTCGTTTTTCAAAAAGTATTTCAACTTTCATTTTCCTAATAGTGAGGGTTGAATGAGCAAACATGTTGAGAGGATTATTTAAGTAAAATATTTTATATTGTAGAGTTCATTTATACAAAGCCATTCAAATTTGATGAACTGGGTCAAGAAGACAAGCAAATAGCACTTGAAATGTTTGCTTTATTGTTATAAACATAAATTACTTGTAGTCCCGAGTCTTCTGAGGTCTGATTTTTTTTTTTTTTAAAGATCTTGAGAGAGAGAGAGAGAGAGAGGGAGAGAGAGAATGAGCGAGGGGAGGGGCAGAGGCAGAGGGAGAAGCGGGCTCCCTGCTCAGCAGGGAGTCTGACAGGGGCCTCCATCCCAGGACCCTGGGATCATAGCCTGAGCTGAAGGAAGATACTTAACTGACTGAGCCACCCAGGCACCCCAAGGTCTCTGATATTTAAAAGGTCAAACAATACATGGAAGCAAAGTAATTGTAATGTTAACCAAGATGGGACAACCTCAGTGGACAACAGAATATTGGATTTGGGTAATTCTGTTTAATAAAGCATGGAGAGAAGCAGCAAATAGAGATCTACCAGTAATAAAAATTCTGACCTGTTATCATTGGACTAGGTCTGGCCAGGGACCTCATGCTTGGACTAGGTCGGGCCAGGGATCTCATGCTTGCGCATTAGTTGAAAAGGGCCTCAAGCCACAGTTGCATTTGGGCTTTTCTAGATTTTTTTTTTTTTTTTTTTAAGATTTTATTTATTTGAGAGCGAGCGTGCGAGAGCACAAGTGGGATGAAGGACAGAGGGAGAAGCAGACTCTCTGCTGAGCAGGGAGCCTGATGCGGGGCTCAATCCCAGGACTCCGGGATCATGACCTGAGCCGAAGGCAGATGTTTAACCAACTGAGCCACCCAGGGGCCCCTGGGCTTTTATAGACTTTTAAACATAGAGTCTGCTTTAAGGTAAATTTAGAAAATAGAAGATCTCTCACTGGTAACCAGTTACTGTTCCAAGTGGACGTGCACAGATGAGGATCACACATCATTTTAGAAAGTACAAAGAATATGTGTGTGTTGTGTAATTAAAAAAAAAAAACAAACCTCAGACTAGATCATTAAGACAAAATTCCAGATCACTGAAAAAACTGTTTAGAAGAAGATAAACTTTGGTAAATCTGATCAAATAAATATATCAATAGTATGGTAAGTAATACAGATAGGAATCTAACTGCATATAAAAAAAAGGCAAACTATTAATGTGAAATATGCATATGTCAATTTGAAATCCTAGGAAAAATGTCACTGCTTCCCGATGTACACTACCATAGTTGACCCAAGTAAAGTATATAAGCCTAAAAATAATCTTTTAAAAATGATAGTCAGGGGCGCATGGGTGGCTCAGTCGTTAGGCATCTGCCTTAAGCTCAGGTCATGGTCCCAGGGTCCTGGGATCGAGCCCCTCATCGGGCTCCCTGCTCCACGGGGAAGCCTGCTTCTCCCTCTCCCTCCCTCCCTGCTTGTGTTCCCTCTCTAGCTATCTCTCTGTCAAATAAATAAAGTCTTTTTTAAAAAAATGATAGTCAAAGGCAGATAGGATGTACTTTATTCTATTAGATATTCTTAAAATTTTTTTTTAAAGGATGGTATTTTTAGGTAATCTCTATACCCAACATGAGGTTCCAATTTACAACCCCAAGATAGAGTCCCATGCTTCACCGACTAAGCTAGCCAGGCGCCCCAGACAAGATGCACTCCCTTAAGAAAGAATGAGTCCAAATGATTTTGTGGGTAAGCTCTTCAAAACCAATGAGAAAAAGAGAGTTCTGATATGGAGAACAGAAAAAGAGGGGAAACTTCGCAACTCATTTTAAAACCTGATATCATCTTGATCCTAAAACAAGTCAGAAGCACCAGAAGGCTATGTAAACACAGATACAAAAACACAGGGGAATACTTCCAAATAGAGTACAGAGATATATATAAAGAATAACATAAGAGTGAAAATATTTTCAACATTAAGGCATGCAAATATATAAAAACAAGTTACATATAAAAATTATGTATAATAAAATATGTTAGTCACCCAAAGACATGCCAAGAATTTGCTCAAGTGCATTCCTCATTCTTAATAAAATTTCTTAGAAAATTAGGAATAGAAGAAAACTTCCCTAACTTGAAATAGTTACCAAAACCAAAATACATAATTTTTAATAAAATAATAGAAATCTTATTAAATTGTCAGGCACAAGATATTTTAGTTGTTCTCACTAATATTCATGTTAGTCGAGATTCTTGCCAAAGCAATGATAGAAATAAGTGTGGGAAATGAAGAAACAAAACTAATCCTATTTGAGCTTAAGAGTTTCTACCTAAACATATAATTGAAAATTACATGTGACCAACAGAGAAAATAAAGCTTACCTAAAGTGCAGTAATAGCCAATTAGAAAATGCAATCAGAAGGGGAAAAAAAAAAAATCTCAGAGTGCAATAAAACCATAAAACATCTAGGAATTAACTTAAGAATAAATGGCAACTTACTTGGTGACTATTTAAAAAGCTTACTACAAAGATGACAAATAAGGTATGTGTAGTCAATGCTAACATTTTTCCAAAGAGGTGGCACAAATTTGTAGTCCCCTCCCTCTAGTAGTGCACGAGAAGGCTGATTTCTCCCCAGCACTCGGTATTGCCCTAATGGGTTTTTTTTTTTGTTTTTGTTTTTTTTTTAAAGATATTTGAGAGACAGCCAGCGAGAGAAGGAACACAAGCAGGGGGAGCAGGAGAGGGAGAAGCAGGCTTCCCGCGGAGCAGGGAGCCCGATGCGGGGCTCGATCCCAGGACCCCGGGATCATGACCTGAGCCGAAGGCAGACGCTTAACGACTGAGCCACCCAGGCGCCCCTGCCCTAATGGTTTTAATTGGCATTTCTTTGATGACTAATGAGGTTGAAACTAACTTTCGTATTTACATCTATACTTCATCAGGAACCAACTTTTCTACATAGTATAAGCTAGAATTCAATATTAGAAACCAAACATATCAGTCCAGAAACATTAAAAAAAAAATCTCTATTATAGTGTCACTCTGCCTGAAAATCACACATATATGTGTATTTCTGGACTTTATGTTCTATTGGTCTACTTGTTTATCCTTGAACCAATTATACTCTTTTGTGGCAATCCTATAGTAAGGCTTGAGATTTAATAGTGTAAGTCTTCCAACTGTATTCAAGACTGTCCTTACTCTTCTGGGACCTTTTACATTTTATATAGATTTAAAATGAGATTGTCCATTTCCAAAAAAAAAAAAAGCCTCTGGAATCTTGAGATTACACTTAATGACAAATTGTGAGAAACTGTTATCCTTAATATATTGAGTCTTTCAATATGTTTAAGGTCTTAATTTCTCTAAAGTTTTATAGATTTCTGGGGGGCGCCCGGGTGGCTCAGTCCATTAAGCCTCTGCCTTACACTCAGGTTCTGATCCCAGGGTCCTGGGACTGAGCCTCCCATCAGGCTCCTTGCTCAGCGGGAAGCCTGCTTCTCCCTTTGCCTGAAGCTCCCCATGCCTGTGCGCTCAAGCTCTGACACATAAAAAACAAACTTTTTAAAGTATTACAGATTTCTGTAAAATTCTGTAGTTTGGCTGATTTATTCCTAGGTACTTAATATTTTTGATGCTATTACAAGTGTTTTTCTAATTTTTTTGTTGCCTTGTATGGAGATACTGGCCTTGTGTCTAAGGGTTTTGCTAAATTCACTTATTAATTCTAATATTCTGTATGATATTTTGCATTTTCTATAATTATGGGGTTTAAGTCTTTTTTTTCCAATTATCTTTTATTTTCTTGCCTCAATGCACTAGGAAAGTCCCATTCAATGCTGAATTGAAGTGATTGACAATCTTTGCTTTGTTCAACTCAAGGGGCAGACTTTCAATCGTTCATTAAGTTTGAGGGTAGCTATACCAGATTAGAGAAGTTCTCTACCATTCCTTTACTGATGATTTTCTAAGTTTCAGCCATAAATACTAGATTTTATTAAACCTCTGTTCTGTATCTAATTATCCATATGATTTTTCTTTATTCAGTAATGGTGAATTACAGTGATTGATTTTTCAAAATTAAGCCCAACTTGTGTTCCTGGAATTAACCCAACTTAGTGATTTTTATATATCATTAGATTCAGCTGTTTTAAGGTTTTTATGTCTATGTTCATAAGAAAAACTGCCATGTAATTTTTATTGGTATCAGATATGCTAACTTCACAAAGTGGGGAGAGTATCCTCTTTCTATTCTCTGGATGATTTATATAAGTATTTTTATTTAATTACTTGGAAAGTAACTGCTTATATCCTTGGGACCTGGAGATTTTCATTATGGGAAAGTTTTAAATCATGATTTTTTTTTTCTTTAAAGATATAGGACTACTAAGATTTTTTTTGTTTTGGTTTTGTGGAGTTGTGATTTTCAATGAATTTTTCTAATTCACCTAAATTTTCAAATTCATGGGTCAAATGTTCATATTTATCATAGCATTCTAGCCAAATCATGAATTTTACCTGACAAAAATATGACAGCAGTGGCTAAGATCTTAGATTTGGTAACCTAGTACAGATTAATGACCCAAATCCAACAAATGTTTCTGTCTTAAGTATGCCTGCTGCCTTCCCATATCACGAACAAAATAATGAAGCAATGTGATACCATCATCAGAACAAAAACAAGTCAAAATCAGATACAAAGATTTGTAGGCATATATGGACACAGCTTATTCACCTAATGTGTCATTATTTATCCTTTTAGACATTTTGGTGCAATAGGACTCTATTCTTTAAGTATTATACTCCCCCCAGCATAACAAGAGCTCTGAGTTTCAATACTACACAGTGAATTCAGAATCTAATGTCTGGAGATTAAGCTGTTGAATTGGTGAAAGATTTTTATTCGGTATTACTAGAACTGAATTTAAGGAGACAAAAATCAATTCACAAGCAATTTTGAGTTTTGATAAGTATCCACCATGTGTTCAGCTCTTGGGGAAAAGCAATTGTACTCATATGCATGCCTAAAAATCTTTAACCAGGATGAAAATAGTTACATTCAATAACTCATTTTTCTGCAGTAACTATAAATGTAAAAGGTGATCTAGACAGCTTGGTTTTTATTTTACATTGGACTTAATTTCTCAGCACCCTTTCTCCTCATTTTAACACTATCTTCATCAATGCCAAAGTTAGTTTTAAGTTGATTGTTTGGGATAACAATTAGAGATCTTTTTCAGAGATACAGCTTGAAAATGAAAGGAAAAAATATACAAGCATTCTTAAAACCAGTTTTTATATAGGCATATATGGAAATGGCTCTTTAAAATTGAAGTCATGTATGGTAGCCTTATTTTTCCATCAAATTAATATATCTTGATAGGAATTATAGCTCAATGAAGCTGTTAAACAAATGTTTCAGCATTTGAATGTGTAATATATCCTAGAAGGAAAAAATTTTCATGACTAAAAAAATGGGAATATTTCTAATTCAAATATACTGCCTGTGTTTTCATCTTTCACTTAAAAGCAGGAATCTAGTCATTTTTTTTTCTAGTTTCTGAAGCAGTTATAAATATGTAATTACCCCCAAAATTTCTAGAACAACAGGAATTACCAAGAAACCATGACACTTAAAAGCAGGCTTCTCATTCTCCTATGGATCATGAGCCATAGTGCATAAAATGGTCTTAGAATTTCTTTGGCCTCCTCATTGCTTTTTCAAAATCATTTCACCTCTGCCTTCCTTGGGGTGGGGGTGGGGGTGGGGGGACCTTCCTGAGGCACATGTTTCATGTCTATGTCACTCCTCTGCCTCTTGTCATTGTCATCAGAGTCCCTTTTATAGGTCTACAATCTCACCCCCCTTTTCTTAAATTCATCAAGGTATTGGAGACCCATCACCATTGTCCCATTCCCATATCTTGGAGTTATTTTCTATTGTATTTTCTCTGTAAATGCAAATAATTCAACATTACAATTTTTTTTAAAAAAAACATTCACATCATCTTTTAAAGGTGCTAAACTTTATTCACATCCATTTCATCTGACATTCATAATAACCTCTTTCCTCCCACCACCCCTTTTTAGATTTAAAGCGGAAGAAATAAGCTCAGAGAAAACTTTTTTCCATGGTTGCACAGCTTGGACTCTGGTCTAGCTGCATGTGGACCCAGGTCTGGCTGAGTTCAAGAGGTTTACCTGTTTCATTTACTGTAAATTGTTAGCATTCAAAATTCTTCAGAGAATGCTGCTGCACAACTGAATAACAATTTACTTTTCTGTCTCCTTGGTCCTGACATTTGATTTGGTTTCTCCTATTATGGTTTTCTCACTCTATTTGATTTTACGAATGAGAGAGGGTCATCTGTCCATGTTTAAAATGGTGTACCTTTGCATGTTTTCAGATATAGTGTGCATCACAGGTTCAGAGATAAAGGACAGATAAAGGACTGTCCATTTATTATGTAAATATTATTTACAATATAGGTCTATAGAACCTTGAGGCTATACTAGGACTAAAACAATCTTTGCCTTAGAGAAGCTTAATTTGAAGCTTAGACTGCACTGTCTTTAAGCTATAAAAGTACCAAAAAGGTTAAGTCCTTTAACCACTTACCTATAGTAGCTTTTTCAGCACCCAGCCCACAGTAGACATTTGTTATTAATGAATTAATGCAGCAGTTTCAAAGTATGGTCCAGGGTCCCATTTGGGGTCCCTGAGTCCCTTTCTGGGGGTACATAAGGTAAAACTTAATACTAGAACACTTTTTTTTTTTTTTTGCCTGTGTTATTCTTATTCTCATATAGGTGTTCAGCAGAGTATTCCAGAAACATGATCTATGTCATTGCTGATGACTAATGAAATGTGTATTGATGCATTCTAGTGCTTTAAAAATGGCTCTTGCGATTTTAACACTGTAGAACCTATATGAATAAAACCTTTTTAGGGTCCTGAAAATATCTGAAAATGCAAAGGCACCTGAGACCAAAATGTATGGGGGTTGCTGAATTAATAAAGATCTTTCAAATCCAAGAAATGTGTTTGCCATACTAGGATGGGAAAGAAGTGATACAGAAATCAAGTGTTCACCTTTTTAATATAACTTTCTTTGAAATATGCTCTATTAGTTCCAGGTATATAACATGATTTACGTGTACATTGCAAAATGATCAGTTAGTTAACATCCATCACCACACATAGCTATGTAACTTTTTTTTCCCTGTGATGAGAACTTTTAAGATCTACTTTTAGCAACTTTCAAATTGACTATTAGAAAGTGTTTACTTTCTAATTAATCAGTCTTACAGGGTGGTCTCAAATGTTTAATGATACCTCATTTCTCTTTTCCCAACTCTTATTGGGATAAAGCATTTTGTATAGGTGGTTCTGCATCTGATGGGATATGGTATTCGTACTATGTGATATATTGGGATACCAATAAATATGAATTGCTCTTGTACTTTTGTCCTCCACCCTAGTGTTTGAGGTTAATAAAGTTATTTCTAAGCAGACTGGTGAAATGCCTGGGTTCCACATAGCTCACACCTAACAATATTCTGATAAGCTAAAATTAAACCTCAGCCAGCATTTTCAGGGCCTATATGAAAGCTTTCAAACAGTACGGTTTTGCTCAGCATATTTCCAATCAGAGACCCATCAAACTGAATACACCAAGAGGTGTTTGTCAAATGCATATGTACAGTTCCTTGATAAAAATCACTGTCATGTTTTCCATCTACTGCAGTTTTTCTTGGTTATTTGTAGGTGGAAAAAACACATTAAATTCCTCTTAGACATAGGTGACTCTTTTCTGTCCAGTGGCAGGCAGACTGTGTAGTAGTAGGTTCATCCTCCAATAGGGATTCTGCTTTCCTTTGTGTTTTCCCCAAATATTACCATATTTTTTTAATATTTAAGATAGAGGCATACCAGGAGATCAAGTTTTCATTTGGTTCATATATCTCCAAAATGAGTTTTGACTCATTCAAGAAGTTCTCAAAATTCTAAAGAAGCATTATACATCTTTTGGTCAATTCTTAAATTTTGATCCTATTCTAGGAAATAGAGTTTTCAGAAATTTGAAACTTTACACATTATGAATTACATGAGGAAGGAAGGGTTTTTAGTGTGATTGAATATATGAAAATCAAGCAGATAAATTGATGGAGATTTCTGATGCTATTCAGCAAATGAGTTGTCAGATTCATCAAGTTTATGAAGAGACAAAAGTATTTTCCGAAATTCTTTATGAATAAAAGAGTATGTATTAGTAAGATCTCAGGAAGATCTACACAAATAGATGACGCATCTTTAAAATATTCTTGCACTCAGAACTGAACTAACCCTTGCTCAGGATGTGAAGATCAAGCAAACAAGAAAAACCATCCAAACAAAAACAAGTTGAAAGTTAACATATATTCTGGAAGCTGGTTTTGCCCCAAGAGTTACCTGTAAGTTTAGGACTTGTTAAGGACAGGTCTCACCTCAGAGTGATTCCCTTGGGCCCCACTCTTGGGTGAACTTGAACTTGCCAAGGATCGCTACCAAGAACGTTCATAAAAACATGTTCATCAGAAAACTGAACCCTTGAGGGGTGCCTGGGTGGCTCAGTCGTTAAGCGTCTTGCCTTCGGCTCAGGTCATGATCCCAGGGTCCTGGGATCAAGCCCCACGTCGGACTCTCTGCTCAGTGTGAAGCCTGCTTCTCTCTCTCCCACTCCCCCTGCTTGTGTTCCCTCTATCGCTATGTCTCTGTCAAATAAATAAAATCTTTAAAAAAAAAAAAAAAAAAAGAAAATTGAACCCTTGAGAATCTCCATTTAAAGAAAAAGTGTTTCACATTCAGATGAGTTTGAGAACTACTGGATACTGAGAATTATTATGGATACCACATATTAGTCTAGCAAGAACTCTGAAAACCCTTCCCGTGAAGAACTGTTTTTATGGAGCCCAGCATGTTCCTAAATTTATACTATTACAGAGCCCTTCCATGTAATTTCTATGAAAGATTCCTGCAGTTTATGTTCTGTGGAACACATTTTTGGAAATATCAACCCCAAACTAGAATCTGCCTCGTGGGCCCACTCCCAAATGGGAAGGATGTAGGTGACTTCCCCCAGGTAATACTCTAAACTAAGTGGCTCTGGGAGTACCCTTCATCTCACTATTTCTCTTTCCTCTCCCTGCCTTGCTGAGGCCCCACAGCAAATGCCCTTGTAATTCCCTTGATCTCAACAATGTCACCATGTTCATTTCTGTCTTGATTTTTTTTTTGTACAACTGTAACCTTTTATACAAAAGTAATTTATGTAGTAATTCACTACTTAGATGAAACAGGTAAGAAATCATATAATTTTAAACCTGGAAAGAACCTAACTCATAAACTAGGAAAGTTAGACCCAGCACCTTTGTCACTTGCCCAAAGTCGTACAACCAATTAAACATTTTACAGGGAAGTAGAATTTAATAGAAAGCTCTAGCCAGCAATGGGCTATATTTGGATCAGATTATGGTACCCTTAAAGTAGAAAGCCAATTCCAGCCCCAAGTGGTTTTAGTTCCAAAGTGGGCAAGAAGAAAGGTCAACTACGGTAGAAAACAAAGATGATGTGTAGTAGACAAAAACGCCCATAACCAAAGCTGCCCTGCTGTGTATCATCTTGTGGATGTAGCAGCAAAGAACACTGTTGAAGTCTTCGGGCCAACATTACAACATCTGAGGGGTGACACTCGCATTAGTCAGATGCCAAGTGAATTGCTTGCCATGGGCATTCTGGTACTGCCTTAAGTTTCCTTATGTGACTGAAAGAATTGCCTGTGAATTCATTAATTCATTTCCTTGTGACCTCAGGGTGAAGAGTTTTCACATCTGCTGGTTGTTATACTAGATGCTCAGTTTTAATGGGTATTCCCCACTTGGAATTTTATCAGTTGCTATCAAAAATGTCATCACGTCTTTCTTTTGGTAAGAACTAATTTTGCTAAGAACTAATTTTAAAACACTCCATTTATCTCAGTGTCATAAAAATCAAAGTGTAACTAAACTGAAATGAAGATAGGCCTGCTCTCCAACATTTCCCTCCTTTCAGTGTTCCAGTGTTTTTACATTTGCACCATTATGACTAACAATAAAATTCCATAAACACTTCTCTCTCATTTGGCTCCCTTTGGCTACTTACCATTTGTTCATTCCAGATGATGATCATTATCGCGATCATTATTACCATCTTCAACAAATAAGCACGGAGAGCCCACAGGGTGCATGCCACCAGAGGAAGACTGTTTCATTACAACATGGAAATCATGTGGTATAACAGATGAAGCCCAGAGTGGGATTTTGAAAAGCACAAGCTTTGTTTATGGTCCTGCCCATGATGTGTTGCCTGAAATTGCTCCAAACATGTAATTTCTTGAGGCTCTCGTTTCTACTTCTGAAATGTAAATAATGCTCATGCCTGCCTCTCATCTGTCCCTATGATTTTATGGGAAATCATACAACGAAGTATAAAGCTTTATAGGAACAATCACTCTATCAGGAGGAGATATTGTAGGATTAAGTTTTTTCCTATAATCCTCAACTACTATTCACATTTTAACAGCCTTTCTCTCATTTCCATGGCCACAAGATCTAGGTCTTTCAATGCCAATATTACAAAAAAAGTGTAAAGTCCAGCCAAACAGCTGGGGCTTAGGGCATGCGTGTTGAAACATTCTTCTGAAGGCCTTGTTTTCCTCCTGAAATGACTGGCTGGTTGACTAAATTAACTGCTTGTTTTGGCAACATAAAGACTTAAAAATGGCTTAGAAAAATAAAACAAATAGATGGGCTCATTTTCCTTTTTCCAAAAATAAAAAAACAAAAAAAAACAAAACAAAACCATGGTTGTTTAATATGTCTTTTGAGGTGCCTAAGTAAACTTAGTCCATCCAACTTTTTTTAAACATCCAGTCAGTTAAGGTGTTGAAGGGTTGATTAATTACATTATAACTTGTTTTAATCCTTTTCCAGCAACCCCCGTCTGTCCCTTCCAGATTATTTGGGATCACGTTTTCTTTCCCCTCCCTTAGGCACCTTTCCTAAAATAATGCCTTTACTCCCTCCCCAGGCACTTCTCACCTCCTGGCCTGTACTGAGCTATATTAGGATTAGCTGTGACAAAGGCAGAACTGAGGGAAGGAGGGGGCAGGCCCCGCAACTACTCCCCCTCACTTTCCCTAAACTTCTAAGGGTAATTTTGGTCCCTGTAATTCGCAAATTCCTGCTACACTGCTTTATCCTCTACCATGATCCCATTTTACTCTGCATCTCAGAACCTGTTTTGCCTGGATTCTCTCACAAAATGTTTATCACACACACACACGGCATGCTGTCACATACACCTTTATTTCAGCCCACTGCACACAGAGCCCTCCTATGAACACAACTGCCAAGGCTCCATTTTGCCTTCTGAGTCTAGATGTAAAAGGAAACACTTTTCAGCCTTTGTCTCACTTAAATTCCTGAACGTCTGACGCTCTACCTAGACCACTCCTTCCTTGAAACCTCCTCCCATTTTGGCTCTTTGCACAACTTTTCCTCCCTCTGGCCAATCCTTTTCCACATCCCATTCTTCTCTTGCTCCCCTTTCCCCTTCTGTTGGTGTTCCCTAAATATTAGTCACTTCAGAACTTCTAACCCTGTAAAATCCTACCCTGGCAGTACTTATTCGAGACCTCTATGTTCTGTCCACTTCTTCCTAAGCCCCAGACTTAAGTAGATGCCTTGTCAGATCAACCTTTATATGCCTAGGAGGAAGAGAAGTCACTGAAGAGACATTTTCCCTACTGCAGGAAGGATGACGAGAGTGCTTCACTTAGTTATATAAATGAAGGACAAGCAGCACTGCTAGCCCTGGGGAAGGCAACAGGCACCCTCTAGGAGAGTTTTAGCTCTATTTGTGCAGTTTAACGAACTCCTGCCCACTTTAATGTACATGCGCAAAGGATGGGTTGGTCCATTTGCAAAAGTAGCACAGGGGTTTTCTAGCAGGAAGACGACTAAGGCCTTTGACACATTCCCTGCAACACTGCAAATGGGCAAGTGTGCTGGGGTGGCCCAGATCAAGGGTCTCTAAGGAGAAAAACAATTCTCCTGAAATAACATTTCCATTGGTGTGTGTATTAGTTCAGGCTTCTCTAATATCACAGACTGAACAGCTTGAGAATATACGCTTAATTTCTCATAGTTCTGGAAGCTGGAAATCCAAGATCAGGGTGCTATCAGACCCAATGGCTGTTGGTTAAACTTCCTGGTTTGCAGATGGCCACCTTCTCCTTGTATCCTCACAAAGCAGAGAGAAGAAGGTCCCATGTCTATTTTTATAAGGGCATTAATCCTATCATGAGGGCACCACTCTCATGACCTACTCTAACCCAAATTGCCTCCCCAAGGCTCCATCTCCAAATACCATCATAGTGGGGTAAGGATTTCACCATACAAATTTGGGGTGGTGGGGAGACACCAACAGTCCATAACAAGGTAGAAGGACAGATAAGCAATGAATTGGCTTCTGCCCAGAGTTATCAGGGAAGATAATGTAGATGATGTTCTGGTTCCCAGAACTTGTACCAACCCAGCATTCCTAGGCAGGGAGAGAGGGGAAAGGAGGGAAGAAGGGTCAGAATGCACCCTCAAGGACATGATATCACCTTAATGGCTCTGGCCTGTCATGAACTACTGTTGGCTGAGCATCTACTGGAGGAGGTCCCTCACCCCTCAAGGAATCTATACCATGGGGGCAGGGAGTTGCTCTAACACCTGTGGGTCATTGAAAAGAGGGGACCTGGGAGTAGATTAGACCTAAAACTCAACCCATGGATACACACTTTCCCACTCTAGGCCATGTGTCCTCACCATCCCAGAGCATCTTCACTGGAGAAAGACCTATTTCAACAGACAATACCCCCCTCATCAGCCAGTGCTCTTTGCAGGAATTAGGAGGATATAATAAAGAGCTGTAAATTACTACAGGAGAGTGGCCCAACTTCTGTCAGGGGTTTTCCTAACACTAAAAAGTAGTCCTCATGTGAGGCAGTAACAAATGGAAAGCCCCACCCCCACTTTTAGACCTACCTTTTGTCACGTGTCACTAGCTCCCTGCTAGGGAGTAGACAGGCCCATCCTAAGCAATGCATCTCAAGGCAGTCCTATTGGCTGTTGGTTTCCTTAAGCTAAAGGCATCCACCTCAGTTATGGTTCTTATCTTATTGAACCAGGTATAGTTAAGAGACTTACCTTCCCATCTACCCATACTTAAGTTAAACCTGGACACTAGTGATTAAGAACACAGTGATTACTAGACGTCAAGGGAGTGAAAGGAGATGCTTTGAGATAAATTTCACTTCCTAACTGAACATGTGAGTTCTAGCATTATTACTCTGAAGCTGTAACTACAACGTGCACAGTACAATCTGATTGTTCAGATACATTTGGGTTTATGGTATCTACATGTTGAGGTCACCCAGATGACAGACAGGTAGCACTTGTATCTGAAACTCAAAACATCCCTAATGGAATTCATCTTTCCTTCCAAATATCTTCTCCCCCTCAATATATCAGATACCACCCTAGATACTCAAGTCCAACCTGCAAATATCAATAGCTCCTCCTTTTATCCTTATCCCCATTTTTTTGCCATCAGTCCCTTTCTCTTTAAATTGAGGGAACCCTACATCTCCCTAGGTCATTCTTATGTGTCGACCCTGGATGGTTCCCTGCTATCTTCACAATTAAGCCCAGATAATTGAGCATGATAATGTCCCTTCTATCCTGGTCCTTTCCTAACTCCCCTGGTCTCCTTTATCTCTACTCTCCTCCTCCTGTAAATATGGAGAGATTTGTTTTCAGACACAGGGTTTATACCTCTGAGTCATTGTTCACATAGCTCCCCAAGGCCTAGAATGCTCTTAGCTCACTTCTCCAAAGACTAATCCCTATTCATTCTTGGAAGCTCAGTTTACTCCCTTCTCTGGCAGTAAGACTTTTCTACCACTCCTTCCCCTCTAAGGACAGGTGAGGTTGCCTCTCAGACCTTCTCCCATCACGCCCAAAACACTTAACTCACAACAGACTAACAGTTTTATTGACCTCAGTTAGCTAAGGACAAGACCACATTTATTCATCTCTGCATTTCCAGCACTGAATAAGTGTCCTATATTTGGCACATACTTGCTGTTTGCTGAATGAATAAATGAATGAATGAGAAAGGAGAAGACTGAGGAAGTCCACGCATTGCCAATCTGGTCTTTATTACTAACAAACTTTAAAATGCCTGTACAATTGAGGGATGAGAGAAGCTCTGAGTCTGTGCACAATTCTGCTTAGAGCAAGAGAGGAAAGACTCGGTTGGAAATAAACAATGAAACCCACAACTTCGTTGTTCAATCCAAGTATAATACCCAGGCTACATTAATGTGATCTACCTAGGAGAGCCAGAAGAAATTAGGGAAGGAGGGGAACAATATAGGTACTTTTTTTTTTTTTTAGTTGCTAAGTATTAATTCCCATCCATTCGCTAAAAATTGCAAAATTCATTAAGGCAACTTGGTTGAAGACAGAGTCAAAAAGCAAAAGACACTGATAGATTAGATAAAGTGGAAATATTGAGTTTGTATTATATCCATGTTCTCTATGGCTCAGCTCCATTGAAAGTCTTCTACTTACTAGGTCAGGTAGAATAAAAATTCACTAGTGATAATCCTATATGAGAACTAATTTAGTGGCCACACAATTTCATTTACACATTAACAGCAATAGCAAGTATTTCACTATACACCTTTTCTATTACTTTGGTAATATTTATGTTCCTAAGTTCCTTATTTTCCATTTATCCTCACAGTTTTAGCCAAATATTTAGTATATGAATTATGAAAAAAGGACCTACTAGATTTTAATGTACTATAAAAACAATATTAATTATCAAAGTCACTTCTCAATGTCTACTCATTTTCATTCCTCCTTGCATTTTCTCAGGCCTTCTAAATTATGTAAATACATACTTTTCATCATTTATTTTTTGTTCTGTGAGATACTCTATTGATTTTTATCAACACTGAAACTCAATTCAAGTTAAGGGAAATTGCCAAGGTTGGAAATGTCTTTCTTGTAGGGGTTCAGAGGATCTTGAAACTCAAAGTCACTTTTTGAGATAATCTGAATATTTCTAGGATTTTTAAGCTACAAAAAAATAACCCAGACAACTCACCTGTAAGGTGGGATGGGATGGCTTGGCTCATCCTCAGTCCATCTACAATTCATTCTGGGCTCTGGGCAGTTCTCCTGGGTCCCTACTTATAGAATTTTTATCAAGAGATCAGTGGTATCCTTCCATTCACATACCACAGGGACATCTAAGCTTCAAGAACCGACCCGCATGATGGGACTAGAATAAGTGTTTTACCTTTGCAGACAGTTGTAATATGTGGAAAGCATTTAGTCCTGTTGAAATTAAGTGTATAAGATACTATGTCTCAGAAGCCAAGTTATTATAAATCCCCAAAAGGAGTCCCTATACAGATTTAATCACAGGCATAGTAAAAGAAAGTAGCCTGCCCTTCAGGGGTCACATAACTATACCTTAAGAAAATGAAAAGGGATTTTAGTACCAACAGAGTTGGTAGGACACCAAAAGCATCCATTCATGCATTCATTCTGTAAACATTTAATGAACCCCTCTATAGGCCAGGCTGTTTATTAAGGACTTGGAAATGAAAAACTACCAAGACATGCTTCCTAACCCAAAGAATACAAAATTTCATAAAGGAAAATGAAGTTAAGTGAGTATAAGAGTAGGGAAAAAATTAAGAACAGTCAAAAAACAAAACTGAAAATCACTGTATTAGGCATATCAAAGGTTTCCAAAAGACAACTCTGTGCCAGGTTCCATTCTAAGTGGTTTGCAGGCATTGACCCATTTAGTCCTCATTTTTCTCCATGAGGGAGGCAACTGTTATCATCCCACTTTATGAAGAAACTGAATCCCAGAGGGGTGAAGGAACTTGAGCAAGGCCACAAAGCTAGTGAACGGGGAACCAACGTTTGAACCAAGGCAGGCTAACATAACATCGTACTAGTAATGGTAATGCGACGCCGCTTCTCAATGTTTGTAACTGACAAAGGATTCAGACTTAGAGTATGTTAGGAATTCCTATAATCCAGCAAGAGGCAGACATCCCAAATGGAAAAACAGGCAAACTGTATGACCAAAAACTTCTCATTAGTTTAACCTGGGATAGCAAAAAAGCAAAGAGATGTTCAATCTGGCAGCATTGAATAAAATTGAGACCACATATTTCCAACTAGATCATCCTATTTCTATGAAAATAACTACATGTGGTCCACAGACATCCATGTACAAATAAAGGCATAGAGAAGAGTTGAAAGAACATGTTAAATGCACAGAATATTCAGATAGTTATGACAATCCTAAGTGACAAGCTCTCATTTTTTAAATTTTATTATGTTATGTTAATCACCATACATTACATCAGTTTTTGATGTAGTGTTCCATGATTCATTGTTTGCGTAGAACACCCAGTGCTCCATTCAATATGTGCCCTCTTTAATACCCATCACCAGGCT
>NC_138381.1:40107081-40117673 GCF_054177405.1 Leptonychotes weddellii | reverse complement strand
AGATTAAGAATTCCTCATATCAGTGAGATCATATGATACATGTCTTTCTCTGATTGACTTATTTCGGATAAGCTCTCATTCTTAAATATGATATTATGACTGCTAGCATTAATTAGTACTTAATATTTCCTGGATATTATTTCCAAGGACTTTATTAACTCACAAAAAGTTTTGTTTTTTTTTTTTAACACTTGGTTGTAACATGTTTAATTTGTGCTGTCCACACAGGACCCTGCATAGAACGGGTGTCAGCCCCCGGAGAGCACCCACCTCCCCCACACAAAAGAGGATAGCGGATGAATATTCAAAGCCAGGGAAGGGAGAGAAGAGACCTCTGACTAGTCGGATGAGCTGAAAGGGGTTCCCCCACTTTCCACAAACTCGGTGGGGGGGGGCACGTGAGGGGGTGAACAGCAACCCAGGAAGGGGCAATGTGACTCCACCCACGGGATGCTAACTTCTCAATGTGAGGAGGCGGGACTCTGGAAGAGGCTCTGCGCTCAGGGTGCTGGCTGGCGACTCTGCCTCGGTGACAGCCCAGGAGGGAGGCTGACAGGGCCAGGAGGCTGGGGCGGCAGCAGCCTTATTGCTTCGTTCAGGTGGTGAGGCCTCTCGGGCCGACCCCAGGCAGAAAAAGCCAGAGCCGGGCCTCGGGCCTCTCGCGCTCCCAGCCAGGGCCAGCAGTGAGCTCCGGTCCCGGAGACACCAGGAGGGCTGCAGCCAAGCTGCCACCTTCACCACTGGGGACGACAGGACAGCCTGACTGTCTCAAGTGGCCGCCCTTCAGCCTGCTGACCAGAGTTCCCAGCTTTTAGGCAGAAGGCAGGCGTCGCTCCCTTTTGTCCCGACACACATGTGTCCACATTAAGAGGTAAGGAGGTGAGGGGAAAGGGACACAGTTAGGCACTATTGTTACCCTAATTTTACAAATGAGAAAACTGAGTCATAGAAGGACAAATAGGTTTCTCCCAATCATAGAAATTTTAAATGCTGAATATGGGATTTGAATCTACAACTATATAGTCAAATCTCTTAATATATTCTTAGTGATTATATCCCAAAACCAGTGATATGTTAGAAGTCAGGAAAAAAAATACTCAAAAGTAAAAATAAGACATATCAGAATCTATATGATGGTTTGGAGTGGGGAGGACATGTCTGGGGCTCAAGTAGACATTGTACATCCACAGACATTTGAAAAATCATGACAAAGATGGTGAATGGCTCATCTGCTTCCACTGACCTCTTCTGTAGGATAAATTGAATTCAACTGTGAAACAAGGGATATGAGACCTAATGGGATGGTAAAGATAGTGGCATATGGTAGAAACTCAGAAACATGACCTAACTGCTGAATACTTCTACATATGTTATCACACTTCATGTTAAACTTTGAGGTAGGTATTATGAGCCTCATTTTGGAAATAAAAACTAAGACACAGGGAGGCTAAGTACCCTCCCACTGTCACATTGTGCAACTGTGACAAAGTCATCTAGTTTCAAGGCCAATGGTCTTCTCATTGCATCATCTCTAAAATGGGTAAGATGGTCCTCCCATCTCATGGACTATTTAGATCAGTGTTCCTAGCTCTAGCTAGTAATGTACCAATTAGTCTCTTCACTCTAACTTATAAAATATGAGTAACAGCCATCAGTGACCACACATACAAGGAATTGCATTCTAAACCTTCTAATTTTTACTTTTCATTTTCCAACACAAAGTATCTTGATCACCATTTTTTGATGCCTATTTGAGGTTGGGAGAGTTTCCAATTTACACATGGAATCTTTCATTCCTTTAAGATACTAAATTTTATAATTGACTTTTCATTTATACTTGTTTCTACTTTCCAACTGGTCTAAAAATAAATGGGTTTTTAATGAATCATGGAACACTACATCAAAAACTAATGATGTAATGTATGGTGATTAACAAAATGTTAAAAAATAAAAGTCATTTGGGGTAAAAAAAATTAAAAGTGGGTTTTTTAAATATAAACATATAAAAATATATAAAAAATATATTATAAACATACTCCAATACTTCACCCTTCATTTCTGGGCTCCTTCCTTTCTACCAAGAGCTGTCTTCCAAATCTGAATAAAGACTTACATTCTCTATTTCTCCAGCATTATTGTAGGTTGACAGAGAGAGAGAACTTTTTATTATACCTGAAGGGAAGAGGGAAAATAGATGGTTGAAATGGTTCCTCCATGTTTATCAAAACCCACCAGAGTTTTTGCCAGCTGTGTGAGGGCAACACAGCATAATTAAAACGGGAATTTGAAATTAGACAAACCTGATTATAAATGGCAGATCTGAGATTCACAATCTGCGTGAGCGACAACGGGCAGATAATTCTCCAAGCCTGGTTTTTACAACTTTAAAAATAATGTAATCATCCTTACCTTTTTGGGTGATTTTAAAGATTCTAAAAAATGTATGGAGCTTGGAGGGCAGTCCAAGATGGTGGCACAGCAGATCTTGTACTCACTTCCTCCCATGGACACACTGAATCTACAGATGGAAAAATTTCCTCTGAAAAAGACCTGAAAACTAGCTGAACAGCTCCTTCGAAATAATGAAAGGGCCACACGGAGACGGGTAGGAGAGGCAGAGATACTGTGTTACCAAAAACCTCACCCCCAGTATGGTGAGCCACAATCAAGAAGGATCTCACACAGCAAGAGCTCCCTGAGAAGGGAGGGACTGGTGTTCTATAGTTGGCACCATAACCCTTGGGACCTGTGCTAGAAACACAAGACCCCTAAAACCTCTAGCTTTGAAGAACAAGACTATGTCCAAGAGATCCAAAGGGCTGTAGGCAATGGAGATCCTACTTCCAAGGCACCTGCAAGCTGACTTAACTCAAGGCCCAGCACAAAAGCAGCAGTTTGAAGAGTGCCTACACTATTTGTGAAGGAGATCCATTTATTCATCTTAAAGTATCTGCCAGAGGATCAGGAACCCATTGGGATTCTCTAGATAGAGGTAGTGGTGTCATTTCTGTATTCCCACTCTACCTTGCTCGCACTGGCAGAACACAGTTCCTGTACTGTCCAGCTGCCCTGCTAAAGCCAGCAGCTTCCCAGTTACACAATAACACCTTATACCTGTCAGAATGGCTATTATCAAAAAGCCAAGAAATAACAAGGGTTGGTGAAGATGTGGCAGAAAAGGGAACCTCTGTGCATTGTTAATGGGAATATAAATTGGTACAGCTACTATGGAAAACAGTACGGAGTTCCCTCAAAAAATTAAAATAGAACTACCATGTGATCCAGCTATTCCACTTCTAGATACTTATCTGAAGAAAACGAATATGCTGATTCAAAGAGACATGTATCCCTATGTTCATCAAAACATTACTTATAATAGCCAAGATACGGAAGCAATCTAAATAGCCACTGATCAATGAATGGATAAAGGGGTATGTGTGTGTGTGTGTATAAACACACGCAAACATACATACACATAATGGAATGTTAGCCATTAGAATGAAATCTTGCCATCTGCAAAAACATGGATGGACCTAGAGAGTATTAGACTAAGTCAGAAAAGTCAAGGCAACACAGGACTTCGCTTATATGCAAAATCTAAAAAAAAAATGTGAACAAAACAGACTCCTACAGAGAGCCAACGGTCACCAGAGGAGAGGAGGTGGGGGGATGGATGAAAGAGGTGAAGGCAGTTAAGAGATATAATCTTCCAGTTATAAAATAAGACATGAGAATATGATGTACAGCATATGGAATATAATCATTTAACAACTCTGGTGACAGATGGTAACTAGATTGAGCATTTCATAATATACTGAATCACTACATAGTACACCTGAAAAACAATGTTGAAGATCAATTATTCTTCAAAAATTTTTAAATGGATCAAAAAAGTTTTAGGGGTGCCTGGGTGGCTCAGTCAGTTAAGCGGCTGCCTTCGGCTCAGGTCATGATCTCAGAGTCCCGGGATCGAGCCCCACGTCGGGCTCCCCACTCAGTGGAGAGCCTACTTCTCCCTCTCCCTCTGCCTGCCTCTCTGCCTACTTGTGCTCTCTGTCAAATAAATAAATAAAATCTTTAAAAAAAAAAAAAGTTTTAAGAATGTTTACTACTGTGTAAAGACTGCTAATTGATGTCCAACATCGGTCTCCCCTTCTTAAAAATATAAATTAGCTAATGTTGCCCATGTAGAAAACTAAATGTTCCAACTTTTCATTTCGGTGCATCTAGTATGTTCCAGACATTAGTCTGTAAGTTGGTGTTATAGTCTTTCTGATGCTTGGTATCTGGATGTAATGCCTGGAGGTTCAGCTGCCATCTTGAAATATGAAGTAACCCTGATGATGGAATCCAAGTGACACAGCATAAAGATGGAAAAATACCAGGTCCTTGATTTCTTAGAGGCACATATGAGTTAGCCCTGGGCTGCCTACTTCTAAATGCTCCTACACAGAAGAAAAATTTCTATCTTATTTAAGTTACTTTTCAAAGGGGTAGTCACTCTAGGTCACTCTGTTGCAAGTAACAATACAATTTCTAAATGATACAACTGCTATTAATACAGTCTTTTTTTGAAAATCCTTATCACTTAAAAATAAATAGAATTAGTACTAACACTCTTGTGTGAAAATCTCTTGAAAGCTCTTAGGATCTCATGACTTGCGTAGTAGGCTGAATAATGCCCCCCCACCCAAAAAAGATATTCACGTCCTAATCCCTAGAACCTGTGAACATTATCTCATATGGGCAGGGAAAAAAAAAAAAGTGTGCTTAGCCTATGTGATTAGCTTGAGAATTTCATAAGTCACGTAAAGATCTTGAGATGGGGAGATTTATTCTCACCTGGGTGGGTCCCAAATGTAATCACAAACATCTTTATAAAAGGAGAGGCTGAGTGATAGTTGACCCACAGAGAGGAAATGGCCATGTGAGCACGTAGGCAGAGATCGGAATGTTGTGGCCCCAGGCCACGGAATGCTGGCAGCCGCAGAAGCTGGAAGAGGCAAGAAGGCATGCTCTCCTATAGCACTGTAGGGAACATAGCCCTGGCAACAGCTTGATTTCAGCTCAGGGATACGAATTTCAGGCTTGGCTTCTAGAACTGGGAAAAATTTTGTCATTTTAAGCCACCAAAACCAAAAACAAAACACACGTAGGTGAAAAGCTCTTTGACATCCGTCTTGGTAAGAGTTTTTTGGATCAGACTCTAAAAAAGGCAGTGAGAGCAAAAAGTAAAAGGGAACTACATCAAACTGAAGAGTTCTACACAGTGAAAAGAATCCTTAACCAAAAGGAAAGGCAACCTGCCAAATAGAAGATATTCACAAACCATATACCTAATAAGGGCCTACTATCCAAAATACATAAACGCTTCTTACAGCAGAAAAAAAAATCCAATTGAAAAATGGGCAGAGGTTCTGAAAGACATTTTTCCAAAGATGACATCCAGATGGCCAACAGACACATGAAAAGATGCTCAGCATCACTCATCATCAGGGAAATGCAAATCAAAACCATAAGATACCATCTCGCACCCTGTTAGAACGTTTAGAATCAAAAAGAACAAACAAGTGTTGGCAAGGATATGGGGAAGAGGGAACCCTCGTACACTAATGGTGAGAAAGTAAATTGGTGCAGCCACTGTGGAAAACAGTATGGAGTTTCCTCAAAAAACGAAAATAAAGCTACCATAGGATCCAGCAATTTCACTTCTGGGTACTTACCCAAGGAAAATGAAAAAACTAATTTGAAAAGATATCTACACCCTCATGTTCACTACCGCATTTATAACAGCCAAGATGTGGAAACAACCTGTGTTCACTGATGGATGAATGAATAAAGATGTGGTGTGTATATAAAGGACCGCTACTCAAGCCATAAAAAAACTTGCCATTTGCAACAACATGGACATACGTGTATATATACACGTAATGTGCCTAACATAGTCGGCTAACATATAAGTCCTCAATGAATGGCCATCATAACCATGGCTGTGTGACCTTGGACAAGTTACTTTGCCCTCCTCTTATAAAATGTCCAGCCAACTAGCAACTGAGCCAAGCCTGGAATTTTTTTTTTTTTTTAATAAACAAGCATTATTTTTATTAATGTACTTGTTTTTGAGAGAGAGCAAGAGCATGTGCAAGCAAGGGGTGGGGAGATGCGGGAGGGAGGGAGGGAATCTCAAGCAGGCTCCATGCCCAGGGTGGAGCCCCACATGGGGCTCGATCTCATGACCCTGAGATCATGACCTGACCCAAAAAATCAAGAGTCAAACTCTTCACCGACGGAGCCACCCAGGCACCCCTGGAACATAATCTTTTAAATTTGCTTATGCTCCATTCCCTTTGGCGTCTCCCATTCTTTCCTTCTGCTTCTAGCATTTCAAGTCTGTCTTTTTCTAGTTCCTGACTCTTTACTCACAAGTATTTTTATTCCATCAATGATGAATTTTTTTGGTAGTGTCCACAACATCTATAGACCCATCTGGAATCGGAAATATATTCTGATAACCTCAGGGGTTGCTTACTTGCACGGTCATATATGAACTTACACATGGTACTTGGAGGTTAAAATTTCTTAGGGGTTTATTTTTAGCTCATACCTTCACAACCTTGGATTCTTTACACGTTACATAATTAGTTTATCATAAGAACAGTAATGTTGAAATTTCTTTTGACCAAAGCAGCAGCTGAAAAATTGTTCCAAGAAGTCGCAGCAGTCATAAGACTATTGCTGAGCATGGGTTTATTAGAAAGTAAAATAAACACCATGCTGCATGCGGACTTCATCTTCATTAAACATTCATACTGGAAATGCTTACCTTGTCTATAGCCAAGATGTTATCCTTTGCAGAAAGGGAAAGAAAAAAAAAAAAAAAGAATCTCTAAGTCAATGTACTGCAAGTGTTGCAGGACTTTGGGAAAGCAGTGTTACATAAAATCTTCAAATATGTTAGTGTAAGCAGTTTGGCCTTCAAATGATTTCTACCACCTTGGGGCAGGGCATGAGGGTGACGAAGGCATCTCAGAAGAGATCGCATTGACTTGCATTCTACCATGCAGAGAAATGTAAATAAAATTCAAGAGGCCTTTACACCACTGCCATCATGGTATGTGAGTCACTTGGCTTAATATGTTAAGAGGATTAGTGCTAAAGCTGCATGAACTTTGAAATAGTCCAATGAAGCTTATGTGCTTTCCAGTTTAAATTGGTCCTCAGCAAGACCTCTCTGATCATCAGGAATTTGGCAGCTTGGGTATTCTGCCACATTCTCCAAAGCAAGGTTGAACCCCCTGGGTGTCCACCCTGTACCCTTCCTTTTTATTTGAGGTAGAGCTGGAAAGAGGACTAGAAGGGGAAGGGGCAGGGGTCACCAAGGATGTCACGGTGAAAGCCAAGATCCAAATTACTGCTTCATGCTTTCCCAAAGATCACACAGTTTAACCAAATTAAATTAAAAAAATCACCACCCAGCTGTTGCATCTTGCTTATGGCTTAAAGAGTCGAAAGGAAAGCCCTCTCTCTACCCATTTAAACTAGAGGGGGCTTCAGTGAGCAATACATGAATCGTCCTTACATAAATAAAGGCATCACACCCTGTGGTTCGTGTGGAAAACACATTTGGGGTGGGGGGGAGGAGGACTCGCAGTAAAATGGCTCTTTCCTCAATAAAACCCCTCAAATGTCTACCTTTATACTTCAACTTAGCAAACGTATAGTTGATCAACTACAGAGGCATGCTGAAGAATCTTCATATCACAAATTGATTACTACACGGGACCAATAATGCTGAATACCCACATATAAAGGCACATGCATGTGTCCAGGCATTCAGCGTGCCTACGTGTATTTGCACAGCTGTAGGAGCGGCCTAAAACACACACTCCCAGGAAACACAGGCTAAAAAAGAAAACAAACAAACACACACCTCCTTTAAGGCATGCCACCTCCAGATAGATTTCATGGGGCCTTTTGCTGGGGATGCCAATGGTTCTGGAATGAGTTTAAATGAAATGCATCATTCAGGAAGCAGCTGGGGAACCTGTTCTCGTGACTCTCCAGGGTGGCCTTTGAAGCTCCTGCCTCTGCTTCAAGGATATCAAATGACAGGAACACTTGTCTCCAGAAGTAGTTAAAAAAAAAAAAAAAAAAAGGGAGGACTGCTTAAACACTCGAGCCATGCAATGTCAGCATCACAACAGGCAGTAGCTGAGAACAGCAGTCAGTCCAGCAAAAGGAATTTTAAAGAACTCAGTACCACCTGCCAGTTGAGAAGCCATCTAGATTCAGAGGTGGTTGCTTTCCACCAAGTGAGTACGATCTAGATCATTTTAGGATGCAAAGTAAGAGGAATAAAAAGGCAAATGGTACTTGATAGCTTTGCAGCATTAATCCGGAGACAGCAAGTCTCTGTTTATATTTCCTTCTGATCTGTTGCCACAGCAATGGGTTTTTGTAATAACCGTCATGTTTTCTTTCTTCCATCCTATGTCCACTGGTACTAAGTGAATTCATGAAGAAACCCAGAGCTGCTTTGACAAAATAGAGAATTAGTTATAGAAGCAATGAATTTTTTTAGCAGAAAACATTGTATTTTTTTTTAAAGGTTTTATTTATTTATTTGACAGAGAGAGAGAGAGCGAGAGCAGGAACACAAGCAGGGGGAGTGGGAGAGGGAGAAGCAGGCTTCCCGCCGAGCAGGGAGCCCGATGCGGGGCTCAATCCCAGGACCCCGGGATCATGACCCGAGCCGAAGGCAGACGCTTAACGACTGAGCCACCCACGCACCCCAACGTTGTATTTTTAACAAGCCATGACTTCTCAGCTGAAAGTCACATAATGCAGGATCAACTGTATGGGCTCAAATGCTTGCATTCATCACAGATGTATTTTGATTTATAATTATGTCATGCAAAGAGCCTTGTTGGGGCCCCATTCCAGACAGACTGGAACACCCACCATGCCATGCAATATAACTGTAGTTGTTAACTCCTTTGGGGAATTTCCTGCAGTTTTTTGGGGTTTTTTTGGAAACCACAACCAACAAAGAGATCAAATGTTTGCAGCACTGCTCAAGGGTTACTGGAAATCTCTTCAAACTCCTTAAAATGGATTTCTAAAAAAACAAAACTGTCAATTTATGTAGCTATTAAAATTTGCTTTCCACATTTTGCTAGATTTTAATTAAAACTTTAGATCTTAAGTAGGTTGACTGACCAGGCAATTCTAAATTTTTGGCAGAGGATGCAATACCAAATCTGTCTTTTGATATCAACTCTCACTCTATGTTGCTTATGACCTGACTTGAAATGCTTAAAAGATCCAAGATAGTGGTCTTCTCTTTTATTTAAGCTTGTAGCCCTGGTTTAGGTCCAACATTCTTGCCCAAGGTTAGCAGGAAAAGAGGGTTCCATAAGACCATTAATTCTCAAAGAGTAAATATACAAATGGACAATGGCCAGACCATATATAAAAACAGAACTTTCCCTAAATAGCCAAAACTATTGAGTTTTTCTTAAAAAAAGATTTTATTTGAGAGAGAGCACAAGAAAGAGAGAGCACAAGCAGGGAGGGGGAGGGGTAGAGGGAAAGGGAGAAGCAGACTCCCATTGCTGGGCTCCATCTCAGGACCCTGGGATCATGACCAGAGCTGAAGGCAGACGCTTAACCACCGACTGAGCCATCCAGGCACCAGAGTTTCTTTTAGAGAACAAAGCTGCAGGTATCAAACCCCTCATTTCAAGATATACTACAAATCTATAATAATCAAAACAATATGGTACTGGCAAAAAAAAACAAAAACAAAAAACCAGTTCGATGGACCAGAATAAAGAACCTGGAAATAAATCATGTTTACACAATCTTTGACAAAGGCAAGACTATACATGGGGAAAAGACAGTCTCTTCATAAATGGTGCTGGGAAAACTGGACCGCTACATGCAAAAGAAACTGGACCACTTTCTTATACCATACAAAAATAAATTCCAAATGGATTGCAGACCTAACTAAGACCCGAAACCATAAAACTCCTGAAAGAAAACATAGGCAGTAATCTCTCAGACCCAGGCCTTAGCAACATTTTTGTGGCCATAGCTCCTTAAAGCAAGGGAAACAAAAGCAAAAATAAACTACTGGGACTATATCAAACTTAAAAACTTTTGCACAGGGAAGGAAAACATCAACAAAACTAAAAGGCAACCTACGGAATGGAAAAAGACATTTACCAATGATATATCCAATAAAGGGTTAATATCCAAAATATATACAGAACTCCTACAACAGCAAAGAAAAAATAATCCAATTAAAAAATGGGCAAATTAAGAATAAAAAAAAATAAAAATAAAAAATAAAAAAAATAAAAAATGGGCAAATGACCCAAATAGACTTTTCAAGGATCTACAGGTGGCCAATAGACATATGAGAAGATGTTCAACATTACTGATCTTCAGGGAAATACAAATCAAAACCACAAGGAGGTATCCTTCTCATACCTATAGGGATGGCTGGTATCTAAAAGACAAAAAAATTAAGTGTTGGCAAGGATATAGAGAAAAGGGAGCCCTCTTACACTGTTGGTGCAGCCACTGGG
>NC_138381.1:40071031-40106981 GCF_054177405.1 Leptonychotes weddellii | reverse complement strand
ATTGTCGATTCATTATGTCATATGCCTAAAACTAACATTGTATGTCAACCATACCTCAATTTAAAAAAATATATAAAAATAGAACTCTGACCCATGACCAGCAATCTATCCAGGAAATACTCTTTATAATCATCAGCCCAGGGAACCTGTCTATGATGGATCAGACCTGTAGGAAGTCAGACTGCTATTTCTAGTAATAATCCAGGAAGACGAACAACTTTTGTGACCATCATCCCCAAATGGCCAGGACTTGAATACCGGACCACCCCTAACCAGTCACATAGGATACCCACTTCTAGTTAGCCCGTCAACACAAAATTTCCCTCTGTGATTCCTTGATTTTAGAGAATAGCCATATTGTTATGATTTATACGTTTGGAAAAGAGACAAAATCCTATGTTTAGGATCCAAACAGCGAATCTACATCCAGTCAGGAAAAGAGAAACCACTCCATGTATTTATAACAGAGGAACCTTAAGAAAAGACCTTGGTATGGAAAAGTTGAAATTGAGTTGGAAGGGAAGGGTGGTAGAAGAGCCAAAGAGACCGTTTGTTAATCTAGGATCAGGAAGGTACCACCTTCCTGGACTGGATCCTAAGAGTCCACACAGACTGATACTTTGATGGAACCACACTACTCCTAAGCTGAAAAGAGAGAGCTGTGCTATTTTGGTACTAAATTGCCAGCAACAACACTAGAGCCCTCGTCCACTGGTAACCACCTCGACCATGGCTGTCCCCACCAGAGGCATTCCAACATGGGTTTTCCTCTTGCCACTTGCCAATCGCCCACCAGGGCCTTTCGCTGGAAGGGCACACCAGGAAGACAGCTGGCAAAGGCGGCTTAGGAGATGGGAGTTTGCAGTCTTCCAACCCCTAGGGGGAAGAGAGCAAGTATGGAGCTGACTGAACAGAACCACTGATACGTCCAGCACAGATAAATAGGTTTGGGCCTAGCCTGGATCATAAGTCCAAACCAGAAGAATATTCTAACCTATTCAACTTGCTCTTTAAATAAAAAAGTTAAACCCATGAAATTAGATTGCCATGACCCTGAATGTTCCAGGGCGGAAATGAATGACAGAGCTAGGCCCCATCCTCCCCACTTCCAATGTCACCAGCTTGGGGATGGGAGGGCAGGGAGAGACCACGCTAAGGGAGAAACTTTGAAAAGTTCTGAGCCCTGATTAGAGCTGACAGTTACAGGTGGAAGCTATATTCCTTTCATGCATATGAAGTTCTGACACCCCACCCTATTTCTGACTCACCCTAAATCTGGAAAGTGTCTCTACTGCTCTTTACAATAGCTACCCACAGCACATCCATTGGAAGATATATTCCTCCAAAGAATCAGAGCCAAAATTTGTAGGATTATATTCTGGGGTCATTAGTGGAAGATGGTGAGGATGAACAGACAGACCTCTTTTTGGATTCCATTTGTTTTATTCAGCCATTATTTACTGGGTGCTGCCCATGTATGTGGGTACTACTTCAAGCACAGGGAATATAGAAGAGAACAAATCCCTGCCCTCATATAGTACACAGTCTCTGGGGCGGGGGGGGCGGAAAGGGAGACAACTGTGTAATTAAAACATGGTATTAGGAAAGAACAGGAAGGGGAACAGAGAGTACAGAGGCAGACTTTGCCATTTCAGTTAGGTAGATGGGAAGAGATTTCCTTGAAGAGCTAATACTTCAGCAGATACGTCAAGAAAGTGAGCTAGGAAGTCATGTGAACACCAATGGAAGATTTACCTGGCAGAGGAAATTGAGGATTCAAAGCCCCTGAGGCAAAATATGCTTGGTGTATTTAGCAAACAGTTTTGTGTGGTTGGAAGAGAGAAGTAGCAGTGAGGTAAGAATGAAGGTCACATCACAGGCAGCCCTGAAGGCCGTTTTAAAGAACAGCTCTTCCTTCTGAGCTGCGAAGGCACTGGAGGATTTAGCAAAGAAGAATGAGAGGATCCCCATGGAAGCCACATATAAGTGGGTGGAGGGGGATATGTGGGGATGCAGTTGGTGAAGATAGAGGCAGGGAGGCCAGTTCAGGCCCCAATGCAATATTCCAGATGAGAGATGCCCTGAAGTGGGGGTGGTAGAGGCGTTGATATGTAGCTTGTTCACATAAATAGGAGATTACTCAAGCTAGCCAGAATTGTATCTGCAACACTCCACTGAAAGATCTATCATAAATATATCATCTTGTGATGCTAGGTTAGCAGTATCATCTTCAGACCTACCTATTATACCAAAATTCACTTTTTATTTGCAGTCTACGCCCCAACTGCTTCATTTTGGCTGAAAATGTGTTACTCTTAGATAGTAATAAGACAAATAACTAAATGCATTTCACATAGAGCACCTATCCCTTTACTTGCTTATGGTGCATTTTCCAAATGAGGACCCTTTTAACAGAAAACGACTTTGTGAATACTTACATTCAGCTGTATTTTTAGCACCCACTGATGAAAATACATAATGACAAAAAGCTACTATAAAATCAGTAATGCTTGAAAATGCCATATTTTATAAGTACAACAGCATCTCCACTCAACTGAAAAGTAATTGCAGGTGTATGCACAAAATCAAATACTTATAATTCACTGACAACATGTAGGGTGCATAGGGTTTCAGAGACCCTTTGTCATTGTCATGGTAATAGTCTCTGTAGAAAATGAAATCCCAGACAGCTTTGTGATATACCAAATTCAGTCAGAAGTCACTTGAATATGAAGATCAACTGTCACAGGGGACAGGTAAGAAAAGAATTTAGAAGTCAGAAATTAACAAAAGCTAGCCACCATGATTTACAAGGGTGGAAGCAGTGGCGTTTTTCTTGAAAAATCAAGGAATGAGCTCTCCTCATACCTAAGGTGATGGGCTAAGGTGATCAGTCCCTTCAGTAAGCTGTGGGTTCTATGGCGTAATGATTATGAAAGGACCATGTTACCAGCTCCAGGTCGCAAGTGGAACCAAAATCTTGGGTCAGTTATTAACCTTCTGCAGCTAAAGAGGGAATTTAAAACTTGGCAGGCAAAACCACAGTGGTTTCCTTAGAGGATAAATTCTTTACAAAGAAATTAAGTAAATCGTACCTCCTGGCACTCATTCTTCATGTTAGATTTAGAAATAACCTATATATAGGAGGTATTTGGGGTGTTGATAATATGTAAGAGGATCTGACATAGTAGGGTATTCTAACGCAGAAGTCTTAGGATTTTGATGGAAAATCTAAGGGATTTATTTAGACTTGTAATTTAACCTGAAATCTTGTAAATTTGCATAGAATACTAAAACGTTTAAAGAAGTGCTTCTCAAACCTTGCCATGCATCAGAATCACCTGGAGAGCTTGCTAAAACACAGCTTGGGGGCCAAGCCCTAGTTTCTTTTATTCAGTAGCTCTAGCTCTAGAGTGGAGTCTGAGAATTTACATTTCCAATTCACATTCTCAGGGGATGATGATGCTGGCCCAGGGATCACACCTCCAGGAACACTGATTTACAGGCTCTTAAGATTCACTCTATAAGGTGAATTAAACATAAAGATGCCTTATGAACTTTGGAACTTAAGAACTTAGTTAAATCACATCACTTTAAAAGGGAAATATGAAATTTATAAATGCAGCTTAAACTATTTAAAGGTTAATGATCTGAATTTGTAAATGGTCCCAAACATTAATAGTCTGAAAAATTTACCAGTGTTCTATACAGAATATTAAGATTTAGAAGTTTGAAAAACTTAGGTTTTTGAACGACCAACTTTATGAAACTGAATATTACATGTAAAACCCAAATCACCTCTGAAGAATCTTTGTACACAAAACTCACTAGACCTAAGAAAGAAAAAAAAACCAAAACTCAGTACTGACAGTTGTTACTCATTTTCCCGGGGCTTCCAAGCCCATGAACTGGGAAACTTTGGCATGAAGGACTAGCTAAATGTGCACCTTTTCTCTAAACCATTTGATGCCTCTTCAAATGGCCTTACTCCTCTGCTCAGAGTCAGGGCTTGCTTGAAAGACAGTGGACTGAACAAAGAGTCCACATCTTGATCGACTTTGTCTGCCACAGGAATGAATCTCCGGCAAACGCCCTGGGAGCTTTTCTCTCCAGCTTCCCTGCTAACTGTCATTGTCTTCATGCATGGTCAGAGGACACCACGGAAAGAAGAATGGCATGTCAAGATCAATCTTCCTCCAGAGACACTCCTTGAAATAATGTTGAATAGCTGTGCTTTTGGAAATCTTTACTTCTGAGACCAATTATCTCCCTGCTACGATGTGTTCAGCCTTCACCAGCTTGGCTTCTGGACCCAGCTGTTTTCTGCAAGGCCAGATGTACTTTGAATCACAGATGTGATCATTTAAATTAACTAAATTTTCTATGTTTTTAAAAGGGACATTTATTAGCCTTCAGGGAATATAGTCCTTTGGTTCATTTTGCAGATAGGAAGCACCTGAAGCTACCCTCCAGCTCAAGAGAAAGTCAAGTTAGTGAAGGTCCTAGATGTCCATAGGATTCCATACTCCATTTGGAAGCCAACTCTACTGAACGCGAAATGTCAACTGCTTGAGGACAGATCCACCCCTATGGTATCCTTAGAGTTTAGACATATTTGGGTTACCGAAGCAATCTCTTATTTTCTGGGGACCTTAATTTTTGGATCTAATGTTAAGTAAAAATTTATAGAAAGCTGTCACAGAAAAAAAATCTATAGTCAATTTCCTTTGGGCCTCAAAACACAATAGTATGTGCAACTAGTCTTAGACAAATGCTCCATATAACAAGTTGTGTTGTCATGGTAGACATGGGCTAGAATAACAGGTCTTGTAAAGAGATGCTTCGAATTCTGGCTTTGCCTTCCTTAAGCCTATTTACCTATTTTTAAAAAAGGAAAATACCTAGTGTCTGGGACATAGAAGGTACCTGATAAATGTTAGCTATGATTTTTTCTTAACCTAACTGCCTATAATAAAATGGTTAATCCCCTTTGATGGAATTATATATGGTCGTTAGAAATCATTATCTAATACTCTGTAATGTTATATTTAAAATTTTAAAACCATTAGATTTTAAATATGAACTTTCAAAAACTAGAGACAGGACAGAAAGCTACCACATTATCAATCAATTGTGGAACTATGGCTTTTTAAGTTATTCTTATTTTTCTATACTTGGGGGATATTTTAATCAGAGGTAAACAAATTCAACACAGAAATTTAAAAATTGTGAATGAAAGGGCACTGGCATACCCAACTCCATTAGAAACTACCGAATGCTCCTGCTACGGTACACAGTCGTATCTTACACACATCCATGTATCATAACCACAAGAAGAACTGCATTTAAATCATCCCTTACCTTCAAGCTATTTTCAATAAACCTTTGTAGATCAAGTGGTTATACTTCTTCCCATTTTACAGGTAAGATTAGGAACTGACCCCCCAATTTATTTCTGGAGCTAATGCAGCTGCCCATACCTAGTGGAGATTATGGTTACTGGTTACCCTGTTTACCTTGCTCAACCCCATGTAAACTTTCACTGACCCAGCTGTGTGCCCAGGGTGGGGCGGGCTGTTGTCAGTTACACAGCCTCTGGGGTCTCATCTACAAAATGGTAATGGACACTTCTGCCCTCCCCACCTCAGAAGCTTGTAAGAAAAATCAAACAACCCAGTGCAGGTAAAAACTTTACATATGTAAATTTAAGGCATTTTCTTGTATTCTTTTTAAACAAAGATTAAAATCACAAACACTAACTGTAGATAACTATGTGCTTTATACTGTTCGGAAGGCAACTGCCACTTGGTAGGTGTCCCAAAGCATGCATTCCCTTTTTAAGTTCCTCTTAAAATGTTAAAAAGAGTTGTAGATTTATGCAATTTGAGGTTTGGGGAACCTTAGAGGTCATTTATTTGACCTCTCCAGAACATCTGAGGTTATTCACCCTCAGCTTGAGCACTTCAACTGAATGAAACACCTCACCTCAGGGGGAACACTTCTTTTGACCCATGAAAAAGTGTCATTCCGTTTACAAGTCTAATGATGTCGATAAGCTCTAACGGAAAAGAAAAAGTAGCAACTTTATCTTAAGAAGATTATAATCAAATACTGTTTAGAAACTTTTTTCCTTTTCAACTTTCTTGTGCTGTGCTCGGATTGCTCATCTGAATGTCTAATTAGGAAGTCTCCTCTTTCCTGGGTTTTCATTGAGCACTGTTACTCCACAGGCAAGATTTTTCATTTTTAAATTTTCATGACATCAACATAATCCTGTATCATAAAATAGAGTGCAGGGAAAACAACTTAGCTACTCGGGGGTTAGTTTTGCATTATGGGTAGTAATTTGCAAATATCTTGCCTTCAATCTCAGAACCGGATCTGTAATGAACAAACCCCTGCAAAGTAATGTTGGCAGCAAGTCCTTTCTGGAACACTCCGTCTGGATACCATGGGGTAAGAAAAAGTGTAAGCCTTACAAGAATCACCACCTCATTCAGTGGGAAAACTCTTGCTGACATCAATTTAGACCTAGAAATATGGTGCAATCTAAATATGGAAATGTGCAATTCCACCCATCTTTATTCAGCTCCATCATTCCAAGAACTGTGCCTGCATTTTAGTCTGCAGTGAACAACAGCAGAGCAAAGATGACAAGTTATGCGGCCCTAATGGTCAACTGCTCCTCGTGTTCCACCTCACATAATGATAGCTGGGAGGCTGTTCTGAGTATTCATCTTGGCCTATCCCCCCCGCCCCCCCAACCATGGCATAAGCCTGCAAATATTAGGAGTGTCCACAGACAGGTCAAGGTTTCATTCAAAAGAAAGAAGCATTCTTATAAAGAAACACTGCATAATTTAGAAAGCAGTTTAATTAGGCTCAAAATGTTCTTTTACACTGGTAATGATTTTAGAGTCCATCAGTTCCTTTCATTTACTCAAGCCTCAGGTTACTCATGATAGGAGGCATCCAGCCTAGAGAGCCTTCCATCTCTGTCCACTGACCCAGAGAGTAAAACATGGGCTCTGTTTGGAAAAGCAGCAGTCTCCCAGAATGAGGGCTTCTGTGGGTATTTCCCAAGGAGATCTTGGCAGCTAATAGACACAACCGTATCACAGGGAAGCTCGTTTTAATCGGATCACCTGGGTATCCTTACCCAGCCATCCCTAAATTCCCCAAGCTCTTCCTCCTACAAACTCCTAAGAATTTCAGGAGGCATTTACCCACCTAGGTAAATGGAGCTTCCTGCAGACTTATGAACTGAGCTCTGTGAAGAGTAAAAATCCCGAGTTATACAGCCATTTCCCTGTTCACAGTAGCCCATTGAAACCTGTCACTGTGCAAAAATAAATATGGATATTGTGCTGTGAATAGGAGAAGCCTGAATGCAGTTGGCGGTGCTTGATTGTTACGGTTATCTCCTGCTTGTTCCTCTCTTCCAGAAAGGAGCCGGGGGCGGCGGGGGGTGGGGGGGGGTGGAGAGGTGTGAGTGTGGCCAATGCAAGGTATTAATACTGTTTATTAATCCCATAATTTTACTTAGATGTTATATAAATACTAGTTTATTAAACTAATGTCCTAAAAGTTACTTTTTCCTTCTCTTTAAGCCCATTTCAGAGCATACTGCAACAAACATAAAATTTAAGAAAATACGATGAAAACTGTGGGTTCATAGTCTACACTATCTCTAATAAGAAACTAGCTTCAAAATATCCAGCAGTCAAAAGTGCAGAGGTGACCATGGCTGGTAAAATGATGTTTAAGCTTAAAATTTCTTCATTCTGTGGACCCGAAAGATCTGGACTTAAAGTTTCAGTAAGTGCAACTTTCTAATAGGATCTATCTTTTCAGAATCTAATTTATAGAGACAAAACCGATAACCCAAAAATATGAGTGTGGGAGACCGTTGTGATAATTCTTTTATGGAAAGACAGGAGCCCAAAGAGGCAGGGGAAAACAGTAACCAGCAGAAAGGGCAGACTAAGGTGGTAATTACGCCTCATGTGGAAACCCAAATGGAGGAAGGCACAGACACCATGGCCCTTACTGACAAATATATCAGCCATAGAGGCTGCAGACAGGGAGCAGGAACACATCCTGGGGTGTGTACAGGAGGCTGGGCATCTTTCTTGAGTGATGACAAAAGCCTGACTCAAAGGTCAGGAGGGCTGTCCTGGGAGCAGTGGGGAGGTCCAGGGAAGGTGAAGGAGCTTATGGAGTTCAGCAAAGTCCCTGTGCCGATTCTGTGCTCAGTGCCTTCATTCTCCTGGGCAGGTGAACATTATGGACATGGACAGTGCAATGCCATGACCCTGCCAAAGCCAAGGTGGTACATAAATATGGCCAGGGTGGGGCGGGGGCAAAGGGAGAAGAGGCACGGGGAGAGGGTGGGGTGACACAAAGCAGGAAGTTTGGAGGTGAAGTCACCCTCTTCTCCATGGAGAAGAGTGCCACTAAATGCCCAGGTCAGAACACTCCTGCTTGATGAAATTCTAGTCTTTCCTTGTAGTGAGTGCAGGTGGAGTTCTTCTTACATCCTCCCTGAGCCTCACTGCCCTTCTCCCACTGGGTTCCTTCTGCTAAGAGGAGGGGTGTGGGATCAGTGAGGGGCTCATGGTCTCAGTGAATTTACTCCAAGGTCCTGACGAAGGGTCCTGATTATCTAGCCACACCACTTACAGGTCAAAATATTGTGAGTCCTGCAAGCCATGCTCTTCACTACCTTGTATTGTTATCACCCAGGCATCTGGACTTGGACTACATTTCATTTCCCAGGGGTCTCATTTGCCTCATGCATTAGGTGACAGAAATGAGCTTAGGTGGTCTACTGCTCACATCCTCCCCACTCTTTTTTTGGGAACTAGTCAGAGACAATCCATGTCTTTGTTTGCTGTTGGACTGTGGTTTTTATTGTTGCTTGGTTTTGTTTTCACAACTGGTTGATTTAATAAAGACTATAGGATACTTTATGAAACTTTTCATTTAATATACTAGAATCTGGTTTTACTGTACACAAGCCTTAATGTAACGAAGAGGATCATGCCATAAAAAAATTTTTAAACAGTTTTGACACTCTTGATCTGTATGTGCCTAACAACCACTAAATAAGTGAAGCAGAAATCAACACTAGGAAATATTAAGATTTTAACATGCCTCTCTCAAATGGAGTGCAAAAACAGTTTCATAAAAAATTAAAATATGAACATAAAATTCCAAACGGATCAGATATCCAAATGTAAATATAAAACTCCACAAGTACTAGGTAAAAAAAAAAAAAGATGAATTCCTCATATAAAAACTGAGTAAAGAGAGCTTCCTGGACTATGACTCAAAAACCAGTTATCTAGCTAGGACCCAAAACTAGAAATTTGATTATATAAAAGTTATAAATTAAAACTTGGCATGGCTAAGAGAAATCAACATAAACAAGCTAAAATGAAATATTGACAAAAAAGGTTTTGCAATATATCTTCACAGGGTTATAAAGAGCTTCTAGACATTATGAAAAACACTAGCAAACCAATAGGAGAAGAAATGGGCAAAGGTTATAAATAAAGTGTGAGTGACCCTGAGTCAAAGGAAAATTCATTCAGAGAATTATTAGTTAAAATTAGATTGAGGTACCATTTTTCATGTATACTGTCAAACATTCAAAAGTACAACAGCTTATTCTTTTGCCAAAGTGTCATGAAATGGGTACTTTCATACCTTGCCAATGGGAATTCAAAATGGCACAACTCTTACAAACATCTGGTAATACTGCATACACACATCCCATCTGATCCAGCAGTCAAACAGAACCGACAAAAAAGAATGGTAATTGAAGGAAGCTGGTAGTTGCGCAATCACTTATAACTGCAAGAGGCAAAACACAACCTCATGTCCAGCAATAAAGAACTGGTTGGATAAACCATGGCTCATCCATACCACAGAACACATGTATGTGTTCAGAAGGGGGATGAAAAAAATTTAATGCAGATACGAAATTATCTTCAGGATATATTTTTAAGAGAAAATATCAAATAGAAAACACTGAGTGAAACAACTTATGAAAAAGTGGAAATATATTTTCTCAGAAAGAAACAGAAGGATAAACCAAATAAAAATGGCCACCTAGACAAATTACAAGAACATGAAAAGGAGAGGTGGAAATTAGTATCTCTGGTGGCTTATGCAAGGGAGCCAATCATCCAGGTTTTACCCAGGACTGAGGGGTTTCCTGGGACACAAGATTTTCAGTGCAAAAACTGAGAAAGTCGTAGGCAAAGCAAGGCATCTTAATCACCTAAATTTTAAGGTAAATAGTAAGTGTAAATGCAGAAATTTGATTTTGAAACTATTATAAATATATGGCAAGACAATTATATTAAGGTCATAAGCCAAAATTTCACCATCATAAAAGGAAAGCACTAGTAATCTATAAAACTGAAGTGAAAAAAGAATAAATGTGGATTGAGCGGAATTTCTGAGATCACAGAGGCAGCAATGATGGTATTTTTTAATCTTCCAGAATGCTCTCAGAAAAATGGACAGAGCAGCTAGAAATGCAAAACCAAAACTGCATAGGAAACGTTTACAGCAAAATTAAATGACAAAATTAAATGACAATGTTTTGCCTCTTGCAGCAAAATTAAATGACAAATTGTGTGTATCTCCACAATCCTGAAAATAGAAGGGCGTGTAGACAAAACAGGTTATCAGCATCTGTGTAGGAGACAGATGAGGAAAGCAACATGGTATCCACTGGACCTGAAAATGGAAGAAGCTCTAAATGATCAATAGATACTACTGGAAAGTGTGACAAGTCAAAATAAAATTGGGAATGTTTTCAACACTCACACGTAATTATAAGGTATACATCTGAAGGAGCTGGAGCTCTGGGGATAGGAGCTTACAGAACTGAACAGGTAAAGTCCCCTTTCAGCAAAATCCTCATCCTGAGACTGGGGGTGGTGGGGAAGGGGGAGAGGCTCTAAATTTTTTAAAGTCAGAAGTCACAGAAATAAAGGATAAAGGAAAATACAAATAGAAGACGTAGAGTGTCTCAGAAAGCAGAGGGCCATATTTGTTGAATTCAGAATTTGTAAACATATGACAAAGGTTTTTTAAAAAAAGGTTCAGAAATGTGAAGCTAGAAAAACTAACCTGACCCACCCTGACCTCCTAAGAGTTCAGTAAATCCAATATCACACAATATGAGCAATTAAGAGAATTGTATCAAATTCCACAGGATGAAACAAAATCACAGACCAAGAAGAACATTTTCCTTACAGATTTTGAAAGTATTCCAATAAGAACAGGCATTAAACAGATGAAAACTGTAACCAACAATTTCCAACAAGCTAAACGAAATTCTTAAATCTAATTTAAAAAGTAAATTAGGATTTAGGAATTCAGATACGGGGTGAGAACTAAGAATTAGAAATAAAATTATTTCAGAAATAAAACCTGAACTAGAATGCACACGAGAGCAAACAGATGAAGTAAAGGGCAAAAACAAAATGTACAAAAGAAAACAAAGGGATATAAAGTATTTGAAAGTTGCAAATAGAGTTGATAGAGTTTAAGAAGAGCCAACACATATGTAAAGGGGTTGCTAGAGAGGAAATCTGAACAGTGGAACAGAATACTAAAATTTTACCACCCCCCCCCCCCCAAAAAAGACAACTACCTATTTGAAAGGCATGCTGGGTATCTTGGAAAAACATCCCAGAACACACTATGAAATATTACCTAATAAGGTTAGTGGACTTTAAAGACAAAGATTAAAAAAACCTTGGAACCTGCAGGCAACAAAACCAAGTTGCTTATTAGGGGAAAAGATAGGCAGAAAGTATTGTTGCTATTAATTTTTTAGTAACATTTTATGCCAGAATATAATGGAGTAATAAATTTAGGATATTGAAGGAAAAACAGTAGGATTTCAGGAATTTATATGCAGCCAACTTATATTTCAAGTGACAAAAAACACACTTGTCAACCTCTAAGAACTCTGGGAATATTGTTCCCATGAGCCCTTTCTGAGGAATCTCCTAGACCCTGAGCTTCAGATGACCAAAGCGAACTTTGACATAAGGACTAGTGTCATCTCAGGGCTGCAGTTGGCTTCATCATGCTCCTTTAGAGGTACCAGCAGTATCTCTTCCTCAGGGGTCTAAGCTCCAAATGCCTGGGGCCCCTTTTCTAAAATCCCGAATTCTTAAGCCTCTATCTCATCCATTTCCTGGATCTGTTATTCTCCAGGTAAACTCAGCACCTTGCTTTAGACAATACATGTGCAACCAATTCCCAGGCTAAAACAAGTTTTAAAAATTAGTAGTATAAATACATTTTTAAAGGAAAATATAATGTATTTCCTTGTTTTTTTTTTTTTTCCATTAGAAAAGCCAAGCAGCAATGATATCCCAGTAGCAATAAATGCAGACATCACCCAGGCCTCTGAAGTCCATCTGCCACTACAAAGGGCCAGTGCCCCTTGGAAAAGTTCCTTATTCTAGGTCTGGGAAAGGAAATATACAAAATAAGCCTGAAATATCTTAATAGGCCAGAAAGTAAGGAAACTATCAAAGACAAACTGGATCACATAAGCTCACATGGAAGAACCTTCACTGGCCAAATGCTGGGACAATTTGAGCAAAGGAAAAATGGATGTGTTGAAGCACATCAAATACATTCTTAAAACATGTATTTAGAGCAGTATTAAAAATCCATGAAATTACAAGGATACTGAAATTTTAAAAACACACTGGTCATCCTAGGAAGTTGCTAGAGCACCAACTTACTCCAAAACTGATGAAGAAAAATCAAATACTTCTCTTTCTGTGCCAACTGTATTTAAAGTAGTTGGTGAGGAAAAGCTCTTTAAAACGCACAAAGAATTACAGACTTAGTCACTGTTTTGAAACTTATAATGAAGACAGACAATGGTCATAAACATTAACACTATCAGGTTAACAGCTGATTGATAATTTGAGGAGTCCGTCCCACACGGTCACTTTAAGATCTATTTTATTTGTTCTGTTTGGGCTAACATTCAGTGAGAAGCTAGGTACCAAAGTCTCAAATACAAGTAATTACCCCACCATCTCTAAGTTCTGATTTCATCTTGCTTCTGCTGCTCTACCCACTTTAACCCTTTTTCTCACATCTACGTGATCAAAGAGAAATAGGAAATGAAACCAGTAGGAGCAGAATCCATCACAACCAGCCATTCTTGACATCACAGATCTAAATAAATTGGCCAGCTCACTTTTTCCGCCCCACAAGAAAGTCTGATGGGGAATAAAAGGATCCTACAACCTCTCTCAGGGCTCTCTAGAGAACCCTAGCAGGGAAGAATATCAGCACTCAAAGCAAACAAAAAATAAAGGTAGCTGGATAAATGAGGAATCATGAGAAAGCACACAAAGAAGAAGAAAAATAGCAGAAAGAACGGCTAATGTTTCTACATCCACCACTGCTCTTTCCTATTGATAGACACTGAAGCAATTAGCAACTCTGGAAACACAGGAAGAAGCCAGCACTTCAGTCATCTCTGTCAACAGTCAGGAAGCGCCAAAATCAGGAAGTTCTTAGAAAGGCCAAGAGAAAATACGTTAGGGATACTGCCACTTACGCTGCACTGGGGTTGTAGAAAAGGAGGTTGAAATTTTACTTGAATGCAGAGTCACAGGGCCTAGACCATCATAGAACCTGCAAGAGATGTTTGACTAAGATGTCTGGAACACAGGTAATGCTTCTAACAGTGTACAAATGGGAAAGAGAGGTTCTAACCACTCCCAGCACACCAAGGCAGCTTTGCCAATATAAGGGCTCCACTGTATCATTGAAGGTCCTCAATGGCAGTCCCAACTCTCCCAGGGAATGGGAAGTCAGAAGGAAACATCCACAGCTCAACAGATGAGAGTGCTTTCAGAAGACTCACCGACAGTATCTGACAAACATGAGTTTAGCAACATCTGGCCAGGCACCTGAAGCAAGGAGAGACAAGGAGCATGGGTGATGCATGTCCCCTGACCACATTTATTTATGATCATATATGGGAGACCTCTGGAAACTCCTAGAAGACTCATAGTAGGGGAACTTTGCACAGAGCTAGTATGGTACTGGGTAGCAGCAAGTCTCGATTAAACACGAGTTGTACACAACCGGGTCCGAGTAGTACCCACCTCACAGGTACTTTATGATTTAATGTGAAGTCACTTTGTGAGCTCCACAGCACCCACTGAATGGGAGCTGTTGCTAGTAACAATGGGTTGCAGTCAATATTACCACCCCAGGTATCTCAGACTTTGAGGAAAAAGTACTGAGGCTTTCTTTCTGAAACACGGTCTTTGCAATAAAGGCTAATAAATGCGGTTCCAAGATGCTCGGAAAAATACAAGTTTTGTTCCAACTTTATTTGTAAGGATGGTATTGTTCCATCATTGTCAGAAAGAGTCTCTGCCTTTCTTGAAAGTCAATATTGATGGCTGGCCCAGGGAAAAACAACATATTAAAATAAACTCATTAGCTTACCCCTCCTTCCAAATTCACCTCACCTCCAGTATGCCCTATATCAGTATCAAACTAGTAACTGGGCTGTCATCTTTGGCTCCTTTCTCCCTTATCCTTGACATCCAATTAGCCACTTAGACTTCCATTCTTAGCTCTTCAACGTTTCTTGAATCCATATATGCTCTCCATCTCCAATACCATTACCCTAATTTAAACCACTGTGCTTCCTTCCTTAGAATACTCCAACAGCTAAAAAGGTCTTCAAACTCTGTCATTCCACAGCATGTGTGGCCTTACGTAAGCTCCTGCTTATCTCCTTCACTTTACTTCATATCCTCCTGTTCTATTCTTCAGATCCCTTGAGCCCTCTTGCAGAACTATGGAAGTCCCATGCTTTCTCACCTTCAAGTCATTGATTGTACGGGTTTTTGCCTCTCACTTACCTTTCTCCATTTTCCTAACACTCTCTAGTTTTTATTTGTGTTCCAGAGTTTGGTTTCAATATCACCACCTCAGAGCATTACCAGCTTATTACCTAAACTCTGGATTGCCCTTGCCTGTTTACTGACCAAACTAGACCAGTGGTTCTTAAAGTGTGATCCACATACTCGTGGATCCTTCCATGCTGTCCACAAAAATCAAAACTATTTCCACAGAAATATTCAGATTTTGTTTGCCTTTCTATGTTGACATTTGTACTGATGGATAAAAAGTGCTGGTATCTCAGCTCAAACCAAACTTTACAGTAGCCATATATTCTCCACTGCCACATACAGTAAGAGCAATGATAGTTTCACTTAAGAATTCCCTGATCAAGGGGTGCCTGGGTGGCTCAGTCGTTAAGCGTCTGCTTTCGGCTCAGGTCATGATCCCAAGGGTCCTAGGACGAGCCCTGTATCAGGCTCCCTGCTCAGCGGGAAGCCTGCTTCTCCCTCTCCCACTCCCCCTGCTTGTGTTCTCTGTCAAATAAATAGATAAAATCTTTTTTTTAAAAAAGGTTTAAAAAAAGAATTTCCCTGATCAAGCAGCAAATTATTTCAATTAAATCTCAGCCCTGGAGTATACAACTTTTTCATAGTCCCTGTGATGAAATGAGAAGCACAAAGCAAGTATCAAAAGATGTGCCAAAAGATGTGCCAAAAGATGATCGCTGTCAAGGAAAAGCACTTGTACAATAGTTTATCAGTGAAACTAGGTTTTTTTCATAGTGTTCTATCACTTGGAAAAAAAAAAAACTACACAGACTTGAGTATGTGGCAGATAGTTTATGGAAAATGAGTAAAGTGAGCCTGTCAGATCAAGGGGAAAAAATTAAAAATATTAATGATAAAATCACTTTCAAGTTCAAATTAGAATTTGGAAAGCCTATATACATCACCATGAACTTGAGAACTTCCCAATAAAGATTTTTTTCTGGGGTGCCTGGGTGGCTCAGTTGGTTAAGCATCTGCCTTCAGCTCAGGTCATGAAACCAGGGTCCTGGGACCCAGCCCCTCCCCAGCCCTCAGCAAGGAGCCTGCTTCACTCTTGCTCTTGCTCTCTGCTGCTCCCCCTGCTTGTGCTCTCCTCCCACCCTCCCGCTGCCAAGTAAATAAAATCTTAAAGATTTTTCTGATACGATCAATGCTGATACTAATATGAGTTTTTGATAAGGTGTAATGAAATGTATTAACATTTGGAAAATCTGCATAACTAAATAAGCCAATATTTTCCAATTGACCAATGCATAGGTAAAATATTCACTGAAAGTATAAAATAAACCAGTGGAGTTTAATAGAGTATGAAATGTTCGTTTATATGGTTTCAAAATCCACACTGCAGCTAACATTTAGAGAACTAGCATTTGTTGCATTCTGGTGTAGCATTAAAGATCTACAACCATCTGAAAAGCAGTTAAAATACTCATCTTTTTCAGTTACTTATCTTCTTATATTTGAACCAAAGTAAGATCACAGACTGAATGCAAAAACAGGTAAGAGAATTAAACTATCTTCTATTATAAAGCCAGGCATTAAAAACATATGAAAAATGTTAAACAAGGTCATTCTTCTCACTAATTTTTATGTCAAAAGCTATTTTCATTAAGATGTTATTTATGTAAACATGTGATGAGTTATTAGTGTTTTAAATGAATATCTTAAAATTTGTTTTACTTTCTAATATGAAAAATATCGATATAAGCAACATAAAGAAAAATTAGTCGGGGTCTTCAATTTGAGACTGTAAAGGGTCAAATCCTGACCAGATCTAAGGTCTACTTCTCTGGACTATAATCTGTCACCAGCCTCACAGCCCCGGTATCAAGCTCACAAAAGCATTAAATATATTAAATATATTTCAAAAAATGAAATATAGATGGGGCACTGCTCAAGGGAGAAGAAATGTGTGAAATTCAGAGCAAGGCTTGCCACTTCCCCTGAGGGCAGCTCTGCAAGAAAACAGGTGCACCTGAATCCACAATGGTCTGTTCTTCTCTACCCTGAAGAACATCCCTAGTTCTAAAATAACTCAGGAGTATTGGGAGATCCTGAAGAGGTTTTGTAAGAGCCACAAGGATGATTCAGTGTTAGAATACAAACCAAGTAAAAGTAAGATTATTTTGTTTATTGGATGGAATGTGAAGAGGAAACCTAATAACGCTAGTCAGGCAAGGAGTTCTACAAAGTAGTTGGCCAACTAGTCTTTGCATTCATGAAGGCAGGAGCAATAACAACTTAACCTGAAGCCTGGGGGATTTAGAGGCAAAGAGAACTTTGTCTAGAGGGTTATTAAGCATTATAATGGGCTTGTTAGGAATGCCAGGGAGGTTTGGTTTGACTGAAGAGCTCTTCTGTTGAAGGAATGGAAGCAAAATAATGTTCTCTGATTGTCTCACTTGGATGTATTAATTCCAAGAAACAGAGCCCCTCTGTTTAGAAAACAATAGGCTATTTCCATTTAAGAAATGAAGAAATATAAAAGCCATTATAGAAGTATTTCCATTATACCTCTGTAAATATTATGGTTTACTGTGAATAAAGTATAAAGGGCCAATTTCAAGGCTATATTTAAGTAAGTATAACTCACATTACTAATCAAGTTCCTGCCAGTTAGGAATTGAATTGTGCCCCAAATTTCTCTATTGAAGCCCTAAACTCCCAGTACCTCAGAATGTGATCTTATTTGGAAAGAGGGTCACTGCTGGTATTACTAAAGTTAGGATGAGGTCAGAATGGAGTAGGGTGGGCCCCTTATTCGACATGGCTGGTGTCCTTTAAAAAGGGGGGAATATGGCAACAGACAAGTACAGAAGACAATGTGCACAAACAGGGAGAATGCCGTGTGAAGTTGAGGCAGAGATAAGGATGGTGCTTCTACAACCCCCAAAGATTGCCAAAGAGCTACCACTGACCCCTTAATCTCCAGCATCTAGCCTCCCAAATGGGCACTGCAACAGTCTCTAGGTTTAAACCACTCAGTTTGAGATATGTTGTGAACCAATATACTACCTCTGACTACCAAGAGATTTTAGTGTGATGGGCCAGAGGAGTAAGTACATTTGGGGTTCTAAATGATGCAGTGGGGTGAGATGCCTAGAACTATTCCCCAGTGGGCACCAATCTGTAGCTTGCTTGGCAAAAAGCTCTAGTAGCATAGATCACAGCAGCATCAATATAGAGAAATGCAAAGGTGTGCCCTCCTCTAGACTCAGTCTATGCAACTTAATGGTTATAAATGGTGCTGATTGAGAGGAATATTGAGAATTGTAAGTGATGTAGCTGTGCCTATTTTCCACTCGTTGTCAAGCTCCCTAAAGCTCAGTTCAGCCAAAGCTGTGTTAGTACTTGAAAGAATAAAAAATAATGTCCCAGTACATAGAAGAACATTGGTCTTGACTGTTAGGTTGGTTGAGTGAAAAGCTAATTCAGTGTTGTAAGCTTCCATTCAATTTCAGGAACATGTACCGATTACTTCCTTGACCTTCTGTAGTTCCTTTGGTGGTACATATTCAAGCCTCTGGCACCCAGTGGAACCCCTTCCACCATTTACCTCTTGCTCTCTGTAAAAATTAAAGTATCTCACTATGTTCAGTGTGAGGAAGCTGCCTACACGCTAATTAGTTGCAACCACCCTCGTTTAACTTGATTCTTTTTTGTCCTTCTACATTTAAATTTTGCTTCTATTTTCAAATTCAGCATCCCTAAATTGTTGCTGTCAAGCCTTGCCTAAGCAGAAAGCAGATTCTTGGGAGATCAAAGAGCAAGGAATCAAGGAAAATGTTGGCTTTGGTGGTTTAAAGACTGAGGCGATTATCTCATTACCCCAGTTTCCGGCCCACTGGCCTGTGGAAGGAGAACGCTCTTGGGTCACTCTCAGTTCTGGGGCACTGGCTGGGCTCCATGCTCCACCCGGTCAGCTGCTGAGCTCATTATTACTCCTGAGACTTTCTTTCATCTACACAGGTAGGGAGTATTTTCAAGTGAATAGCATGATACCCTCTTTGTCTAACAACTAATTCCTCAGTAAAGGCAAAAGGAAAAGTTATTTGATCCCAAGGGATAAAACTTCCTTTCACCAATCAATCTTCATCTACTCCACTGTAATTACAGATTATTTATCCAGATCTCATCTCCCTGGCAGCTTGCAGCTGAGATGTCCACTGCTAACAAATGAGGTACTTTACAGGTGAATGTGTGTCATTGCAGATCAGTAGTTCTGTGTGCCTTGAAACCCATCTTTTCCACAATAGCTGTCTTTGCTACAAATGCTGGGTCTTGGAAGACTTGGGAATTCAGACTTTATTACAAGGGAAAGCATCCGTGTTTACTTATGGTTTCCCCAACTACACGTATGCAAGACAAATCTCAAAGGGACAAATAACGAAAAAACTAAAGCAGAAAGGTGAGCTGTTTAAGACCAAAAAGAGTACTAAAAGGAATGTTTTTGATGGAAGAAATTACAACAACACAAAAACTGGAGGGTAGTCCTGTACTGCCATTTCCCAGATACACTTCATTTGTTCCTCTGAAGGTCTACCATCAGTCCATCTGAATGGGGAGGCAAACAAATGGCCACATGGGACAGCACTGCCTTAATCATGAAGACCCCTGCAAGGAAAGTGAATCCTTGACGCCACGCGTTTCCTGCTTAAAATAAATAAATAAAAATGTAGAAGTGCTGCCCTCTAATGGTTGTCACCTTACAGGTTTAAAGTCGCCAGAATGGAGCTGTTGAACCACCATTGTAAGGGTGGTTCTCATTTTTATTTATTTTTTTTAAGATTTTATTTGACAGATCACAAGTAGGCAGACAGGCAGGCAGAGGGAGAGGGAGAAGCAGGGTCCCTGCTGAGCAGGGAGCCCGATATGGGGCTCGATCCCAGGACCCTGGGATCATGACCTGAGCTGAAGGCAGACACTTAACCAACTGAACCACCCAGGCATCCTCAGATGTGCAGTGGGGAAGACAGGCTGTAAACCAAACTCACATTGTCCTTAAAAAAAAAAAAAAAATTGTCATTGTTTAAATTAGCACTAGAATTATCACTTTTCTACGTTCGTGTTGGACTTGAAAAACGGAGTTTTCAGAAGCCAGTACTGCATACTCCTTCATGGAAGGAGTCAGGAAGCACTAGGGATCCTGCCTTAGATGGTAATACAATGCATCCTCATTGAAAAAAGAATATTTATCAGGAAGCAAGACTTGGGGTTTGCAGTAGTGTCCTTTAAGTACACTAATTATCTGCCAAATTCACATTTCTATATTTCTCTTAAAGGTATGAATTCATTAACCCAACTCTTAACCTGTTTTGTTGATTTCCCTGTCTGATTACTTACTGCCATTCACAAATATGACATTACTCTGTCAAAAGTTAAATCCAGAATCTTCCTCCAAGGTTCGAAGTGTGAGCTTCACAGACTTCCTACTTTAGACCTAGGTTTTAATGGACTCCCAAGATAAGAAAAGTAGAGAAAGTATTATGGTGTGGATGGGTTTGGCACACTCTTCAGCCTAGGAGCCTGACCTTTTATTACCCTGAAGTTTGGCAAAGGAAAGAATCAGCATATAATTACAGGAAAAGGAAAATAGGAAGGCTTCTTCCACACAGCCCAGGGAAGACCTGTATCTCAACTAGCTGATCAAGTCACATAAATATTAATAACACTGTTTAAAGTGGTATGTGGTTTTGTTGGCCACGCCTCAGTCAAAGCAGCTTCTATAGCCCTGCTGTTAGTTACGGTCTCTGAGATCCATTTATAAATTATTGAAGTATTTAGTGCGAAATTACCACGCTGTATATAAAAGATTGTGTAAGCGCCCATCAGAAGGGGAATCCCAAATTAGTGTGAGGCTGGAGAAAATGGGGCAGACCCCGTTACCAGGGTGTACGCATGCGCGTGCACCTGCGCACATCAGACCCCCCCAAAAGGGAGGACAGAAGGCGGCGCTCCAGTCGTTCCTTCTCCTAGCGAGTGGTCTAGGTTAGAGCACCAGCTTTAAACCAAAATACCTGAATTTTTTTCTAGCTGGGGGGAAAAAAAATCAGATTACAGTAAAAGAAAATTAAGCAAAACGTGAGTGTGATAGCATTGCTACTGCAGCATCACAGAAATGTGTTTTGAATAAAGAAAAAACTCAACTTGCACTGTAAACAGAATTCTCAGTAACAATATTTTTAAAATTTTTTTTGAGAGAACACGCGAGCACATCTGGCATGGAGGAGGGGAAGATGAAGAGAGAATCCCAAGCAGGCTTTATTTACACTTGGCACAGAGCCCCATGCAGGGCTGGATCCCACAACCCTGAGATCATGACCTGAGCTGAAATCAAGAGTGGAGCACTTAACTGACTGAGCCACCCAGGCGCCCTCAGTAACAATATTCTAAGGCACAAAGGAGAGAAAACTGCAGGTAGCAAGAGGGAGAAGTGTTAGAATTCTATCAATTCCAGAAATAATGGTTTGGGGAGGGGAGAGGGAATCCACATGGCAAACTTTTAATAGACTTTCTTTGCACAGCAATTTTTTGTAGTAATTTTACTCTAAGACATAATGACGAGTGTGTGTATGGTTGACAAATGCTAAATCCCGACTGAGTTTTCATTTTACAAATTGTAAGATATCCTCCCCTTATCTCCCCCAAACAGATCACAGTAATTCCACAGGGAAGTTTAAGCCTAAATTTGTTAATAGCTCCTTTACAAATATTTTTTTTAAAGATGCTGAGGAAAGTAATTCGAAGCATTTGGTGCAAGAAAATTTTTTTTTAAAGATTTGTGTGCGCCAGGGGTGGGGGGGGGAGGAGGGGGGGGGAGAGAGAGAGAGAGAGAGAGAGAGAGAGAGAATCTCGAACAGACTCCATGCTGAGCACAGAGTCCAGTGCAGGCTTGATCTCATGACCCTGAGATCATGACCTGAGCTAAAATTAAGAGTTGGAGGCTAAACCAACTGAGCCACACAGGTGCCCCAAGAAATTTTAAAAATTATATTTTATTCTTCTCAAACGTCCTGAGATAACTCATTCAACCTAAGAAAATACTGCTTCAGAAGTACCTGTTTTACCAGAAATTATTTGATAATCTTCCCTCTTTAAAGGAGGGTGCTAGAATCTGCAGGGGGTTCAAAGACTCGTAAGGCAGGTTCTTGGCCCTTGAAGGATTTGTAGCACAGAGATGTTCTAACAGAATAAATCCATTCCTACATTGATTTCTGGATCATATGTAAATCAGAAAGTTTCTAGACAACTCTCCCCTACAGAGTCTACTCAATTCCTATTGAGTCATGGAAATGTAGTAGAGATTTTTGATAGAAAATATTCCTATAAAGAGATAAACCACTAAATTACTGAACTCCAATGGCTTTACACCAAGAATATATGTGATCAACTTGAACTGTCCATAGTTTCACAGGATAAGAAATTGAGGAAGAAATGGAGTTCAACTGTTCCATTGAATGTCCAGACCCTCTGCTATCAAAGGAGAGACTTCAAACTAGAAGAGGCCCTGAGAGAAGAAAACAAGGAGGATAGCCCAGGAGTATTTCTGGTAGATTCCAGAGGCTGTATTACCTGAAACTTCTAAAAGCTGCTGCTCTGGAGACAGCTGTTGTAACTGAGCCCCCATCTCCTCTGAATCATCAGCCCACGTACTTTGAGTTGTGCTCAGTTATGGAGCTAAACATTTGGGCTACGCAGCCTTTCAGTCAGCACCTGCGGCCAGACTGTTTAGCTGATACACTTCTAGGTTTCTGCACATCCCCATGTCCTGTAGAAAACCATGAGGGTGGCACACTCTTTTCTTTCAAATTTGGCTTCCCTAGGGAATAGAAGCTGCGTAGTGTGGGAGGTGAGGGTGTTATATCCTCACAGGCAGCTGTTCTGTAGAGAAATGTTATATTTGTCAAGGGTGTTGGCAGTGTGGAGAGAGAGACCTGGAAAGTGACGGGCAGCAAAAGCCAGACAATAGAGTATTTTCTGTCCACTGCTTCATTTACTTCATTAGTCCTGGAATGTTGCCTGAAGATCTCCCATTGGTGTCTTCCATCCATTGTCCATTTCATTCCTTACTCCTGAAAACTTGCTCTGAGATCCTTTATGGATCTTCTTCCTATATCTATTGATGCTATAGAGATCACAACAGATCATAGCAAAAGATGCCCTTAATGGAATTGCTGCGAGAGCTGTGGACAGACCCATGTGCATTAGTACATGGAATCCAGCCACCCCATCGATCCAACCCCTCCTTCTCTCCCTGTACACCAGTTCGAACCATGGACTCTCAAAGAATATGGAGCCAGATAGAATGACAACCCTGCAGAAATCCAAATATCTCTGCACATGGATTCTCATGGATCAAGAAAATGTCTTGTAGCCTGAAAAGAATTTGTAGAATACCACGCTATGGATTTAATGAAACATGGCCATTCCTCTTTCTCCTATCTTTATATGAAGCTGCATGCGTCAAGAGGGAAGATTTCCCAAATAAAGGGTGGATCATCCCGGCCTTAGGGAACCAAGCAGCCAAGAGATCAAGGAAGCATTCTCATGTGGCCCTGGCAAGTCTCCATATCCCTCTTAAGTATCCAGAGCTTGTGAGGAAGGAATGAGTGAATACCTAGAGAACAATTCTGGAAAGCCTATGCTGTCAAACTGGGTATCAGCATCTCCCTTAAATTCTCATTCTGTTCATTTGCTATTCATAGGTTTTAACAGGTGTGGTTTTCCACTACCTTGTGAGATCTTTGAGAATAGCAAATAGGTCTTCCCCTTTTCTATGGATCTAACACATAGCATAATACCTGGAACACAATAGCTTCTAAGTGTTTACTGATTTTCCTATATCAGGTGCTTGCACCTAATTGTAGGGTTATGATAACGTATCTAGAAGATTTAGCCCTTCACTGGTAACTGAAAAGTAAATATTCAAAATACTATCATAAAGAAAGGGAAGTTATCATGTATAAACAGTACACGAACTACCATTAGCCAAAAGGACCCATTTCAGTTGTTAGAAAGTGGCTTTAAACCCTGAAGTAAAAGATTAAGCCCCACATGATAATCAGACCTTAATTTTTATGTTGCCTGATATTTATACCACTTGAATTAGCAACCTTAAGGGTTGTATAGGAGTACAGAAGAGGATATTTTTATAGTTTGCATTATTTAAGAGTGAAGACCTACAACTTTTGGAAATTTTTTTTTTTTTTTTTTTTAAGATTTGGGAGAGAGCAAGCGCGAATGGGGCAGAGGGAGAGAGAGAGAAAGAATCTCAAGCAGACTCCCTGCTGAGCACAGAGCCTGATGCAGGGCTCAATCCCACGCCGCAATCTGAGATCACCACCCAAGTTAAAATCAAAAGTCAGATACTTAACTAACTTAGCCACCCAGGTGCCCCTGGAAAATTTTCTTAAAAAGGAATTTTGAATTAGTGGATTTAATTTCGCAATGTGTAGTTGCAATGTATCTGGGCTCTGAAATTCACAAGATAATTATATTACATATCATGAGTGATCTAGGCCCTCAGGAATCTAGGCCCATCTTTATATAAATTCAGCCTCAAGAGCATCTCAAGAAATCAAAATATAAAGTCTTGGAAGCTAGGCTAGATACATGTGTTTGTTCTGAATACAGTGAAAGAACACATGACCTCTCTAAAACCTTTCAACAATTCGTAGAATTCCATTCAAACTAAATAAGCTATTGACCTTGAAAATATTTTGTTAACAAAGCATTACAAGTCTATATCATTAGCATATTATTAAGATCTATAGATAAACCTCTAACTTTATCTTTTTAAGCTAGCTAGCTAACTCTACAAAATACCCAGTGTGCAAAATTAAGTATTTAAATTTTCGGAACCAGTTTCCTCATCTATAAATAAGAAGTACTAACTACCTCTAAGTATTGATATGTGACCTAAAAGAGATCATCAACATGTCAGGAACATTTAAGTCCTCATTAGATAGAAGTTCTGCTTACTCATTGGTCATCATTGAAATAGTGATTTATAGAATTTCAAAATGTAAGAGCAAGAGAAACTCCCATACTTGTTAAAATACAGAGAATCTTACATAACAGACACTATCAATAAACAATTTACAACGCTGTGTTCTCCTTTATACCCTCTCATTATTGACATTAAGTTAAATGCAACAAGCTGGTAGAATCAAGAGTGCACAGAAAACAAGAGACCCAAAAGGAGCAAGGGGATAAAGAACCAAGAACACTAAATAACCAGGTTCATGCAAAGGTTAAGAGGAAGAGATAGAATTTTTTTTTTTTTTTTACACATGTGTCGTCTGGATGTGTTTCGTGGTAGTCAAGATGAAAGCTTTGCTAATTTGTACAGAATGCCTATGAACCAAAGTGTCCCTCTGTCCATTTGTGCAAATCAGTTTAAATTTTCCTCCTTAAAACATATCTATAGCTGAGATGAAGCAATAAATAGGTCAGTCCAATAATCCTAACAAGGGGAAAAACAAAGGTAATGATGATGCTTCTGGCTTCAGTAGGACGGCAGACTTCTCAGGGCCAGCCTGGGAACTCAAAACAACTGAGGAAATGACGGTCTCGGCCTACCAAATCTACATAAAAGAATTGTGTTGGCTTAGATCAGTTTATTCAACTTCTATATGCATCAAACAAAAGATGAAAGGCTAATATTTGGGGGGACAGGGCAGTTGAGTTGATCTAGATCGCTTGGTTTGACTTGTACTTCGTTTGTACTCTCCAGCCACATCTAAAGAAGGAACATATAGTTTAATTCAACAAACATTTAATCTCTGTAAGGCACTGCACTAGGTTTTAAGACAAGCAAACATTATGGAAAGAATTTTCTAATCTTTTAAAATACTTGCAGTCCATACTAACTCAAAGTCCAATCTGATCCCTCACTTGAGATTTGGGGTTTAGAAACTCAGTCGATTAAATCCATATTGAGAACAGAATTTTAAAACATCTTCTAACATGCAAAAGAAACAGGTTCTGCAGCCCAGATAATTTAAGGGTAATTATTTTTTTTAGTTACATAAAGAGACATTTTCAGACCTCTAATTGCTCCAAATTTATCTGCTAAAGAGTCGTTATGATCCATTTTTAACCCCTCTCTGACATAAAGAACTAATGCTATAATTGAACTGTGTCATCATTGATCTCAATTCACAACCATTAGAAGAGCTGAGTTTTGCCTGGTTTCACTGCAACTGTACCATTTTCCTCCTAATCACCCTCATGCCTGCAGATAGGCACTGTGTAGCCCAGAGTTGTTTAAAGCCCAGCCAGATGCAGTGAATGACATCCATGGCCTAGTAGACTATTACCTGCAATTTTCACATGCATAGTATAAGGAAAAAAGTGCAGACATCTCTATTTTTAAAGCACATTTTCCCTTTCATTCTTTTTGGCCCCCAAGGTCTTTTATAGTAATTTAGTTTGCTTACTCATATTTGTAATAGAGGTAAGAGAATCAAAGGATTTTTAGATCTGCCCCATTGCTGATGCTAAATATGTCCAACTAAATCTCATCAAGGGATAGGAAACCCATATAAGAAATTATGTAAAAGAAAAATGTATAGAGCAATTGTGCTTAAGCCTTTGAATTGGAGCTATGCATTCAAACCACTCCAATACCCTCTAACATTTGCTGTAACCTTCAGTCCTAACCACAATGTGAACAAAAATATCTAATTCAGTGGACATTTAGTTGACCAAGTTCTTGGATTCCACTACTTAATTTAGGAAATCACTTTTTTGTCATTGAGCACAAGTATGTTTTGTGATTTATGACGTCTGTAAAACTTTACACTGAAATCTAAAGTTTTGTTTTGTTTTTGAAGCTTAGAAGCTGCTAAAGCACCAATACCATCCTTCCCTTCTACCATAAAGAGGATTTCAGAGAGGAAAACTCTGATCCCAAACCAGGGACCCAGCAGTGAAAAGAGCAGAGGGGAAGGTCAGGAACCCCGGCTTCTGACCTCAGCTCCAGTTACTGGTCCATACTTTTTTTTTTTTTTTTAAGATCTTTATTTGACAGAGAGACAGCAAGAGCAGGAGCACAAGCAGGGGGAGTGGGAGAGGGAGAAGCAGGCTTCCCGCAGAGCAGGGAGCCCAATACAGGGCTCGATCCCAGGACCCCAGGATCATGACCTGAGCCGAAGGCAGATGCTTAACGACTGAGTCACCCAGGCACCCCCCCTTACTTTTTCTAAGTGTCAATGTCTTCACTGAAAAAGAGCAAGTTGAAATCAATTGGGTTTAAGTCCCTTCTGACTCTGAGATTAAACAAAGAACTACATGGAATCATCATTAGTGTATTGTGAATGTAACATCAAAGAAAAACACAGCTGAATACTAGTTAAAAGTGAAAGAGCAATTTTACTCAGTAGTAACTACTGTAATAGAGAAAACCAGTGTAATCTGAGCTCAAGTCCACTGAAACAAGGCAGGAGACTTTCTAAACACTGAGTTGCACTAAAGGAAAGGTAATCAAAGGTGTTAACAGAGAAAGGAGCTCATCTCTAGGACTAGACCATCTGGGTTTGCTAATTGGAACTTACCCAGAGAATAGACTTCTATCTTTATGCCAGCACGTATAATGGTGCAAGCTGGAGCAAGGTGCCACCAAAGCTTGTTCCCTGCCCTTCTTCCTCAGACACTGGGAAAGAAGGGAGTGAGCATCTCCTCCCCCCCCCCAATTTTTTTTTTTTTTTTTAAATCTCGAAGAGATTGCTCCCAGGTCCTTAAGGAGACAATTTCAGATGGTAGAAGAGTTACATGTCAAAGAGAAAAAAATTATAGTTGTAGGCATTTTAAGGGGGGGACTGGTGACAAGTAGTGACACAGGCTTAAGATGCTAGAAGCTATGCTAGAGTTTGGACAGAGACAGATGGTCAGTAACAATGGACCAGTTCAGGACATTCACAACCATCTGATGTCTTGAAGGAGACTAAAGCTCAGTGAGAGTATGGTCTACTGACGTATAGAACCACATTTTTAGAAGGTACAAAGTCTGTTCATGTAAGTTTTTGGTTCTGCCATATATATATATATATATATATATATATATATATAGACTCTTAAAAAAAAAAAGTTGGCCCAAAAATATCTTAGTCAATGGCTCCATCTAGCTTTATTATAGCACTGTCTTAAATAATTTAAATACATATGTATAACTACATTTCTCTTAAATTCCTTAACAGTTGAATTAGCCCATTATAATACTACCCGCCCTCCAGAAAAATGGGTCAAGTAGGATACTCAGAAGGGCTACAATGGAGAATGATAAGTCCATTTTAATTTGTATCAAGAATCCAAATTCTTTGTATTTTTTATTACCTTTCCTAAAATAAGGGATTTCAAAGATCTTGAGAGGGCATTTCTCTGTAAAGTCTTATTTTGCTTTCATGAAAAATTTAAATGTGAGTTTTTGTAAATGCAAATGAAAATATTAAAGGTGCTCAATATATTCATAGAGATTTATATTTTTTCATGCAATAATGTTAATGTGCTGTGCCCTCTGCAGCAGTACCATAATTAAACCTGTTGGCATTTCCATTTTAAACTTAGTCATAAAAAATCCCTCTGAGCAATAATGCGCCATTTCAAGACTCAAACCAGCAGTTTCTACTGTTTACGAACAATATTTGAGAAAGTTTTAGCAGGGGGTCAAGTTCTAATAAGGTAAAACATTTAGCAGAATTTTTTTATTTCACCCTAGATGCTTGTTTGCCCTCTGAAAACTAATTTAAATCTAAATGTGTGATGTTTATAAATAGGACAGACATGTAGCAGGAGAACTGCATTCAAGTTCCCATTGAGAGTGAAAATGTAGTTTGTCATATACTGGTGTATCCAATTTTGTTGGAACTGGAGTTTAAGTGAATTGAGAGGGTGATGTTCAAGAAAATAAAGCTACAGGTAAAAATTAGAGATAAAAGTATTTAGAATGAGAAAAATAAATCACAACCAATAAAGTTTGAACAGCTGACAACTACTACAAATATAGGGGCACCTGGGTGGTTCAGTCAGTTAAATGTCTGACTCCTGATTTCAGCGTAGGTCATGATCTCAGAAGTGGAGTCTGCTTGAGATTTTCTCCCTCTCTCCTCTGCTGCTCCCCCTCAACTCATGCCACACACACATTTGCTCAAACAAATCTTTTAAGATTTTTGAGAGAGAGAGAGAGAAAGAAAGAATGAGCAGAGAGGAGGGGCAGAAGGGGAGAAAGAGAGAAACAGACTTCCTACTGAGCAGGGAGCCCAACACAGGGCTTGATCCTAGGACCTGGAGATCATGACCTGAGCCGAAGGCAGAGGCTTAAGAGACTGAGCCACCCAGGCGCCCACAAACAAAAAAAAAATTATATTTATACTACAAATATAAAATCCAGAATCACAAGATGTGCTTATAAATTAGTTTCATCCCCATTAATACTTTTAACTATTTTGTCTGCATACTCTTTGATCTACTTCTTCATAGGACAGATTTGCTAGCATTATGGAGGAAATTAATCTTCTCTCTACCATCAGAAGTTGACAAAATTTATAGAGAAGTCCAGATAGTACTTTAGGCTTTGCAACATACAGGCTTAGTTCTTCAATTCTTCTGCTGTAGCACAAAATCAGTGACAGACAACACATGAATGAGCATGGCTGTGTTCCAATAAAACTTGATTTTTGAATTCTATGTAATTTTCACATGTCATGGAGTAAGATTCCTTCCCACCTCCCAATCATCTAAAAATGTAAAAATCATTCTCTGTTCATGGGCCATACAAAAACATGGACCATCGTTTGCTAATCTGTTCTACTTTAGTTGACATAAATCTGTTATTGATAACTTTTTAAAAGCTACTTTGAGCTCAGATCATTAATGTATATTTTAGGACAGTTATTGAATGTGAAAAAATTCCTTTTACATATAAGCATTAAAATTAGTCATAGCAGAAATAAAGTGTACTTTGAGTTGATATTAACAAGTTTGTCATTGATAACCTCAATGTAAGCCTCAATGTAGGAGTTTAACTATTTTACATTAAGTCACCAAGAAGTTTTAATATTTTCCTGAAGTGTTTATGCCATTCACTCATAGGATTCAATCTAAGAAGGTATTCACTACTTCTATTAAGAATTTATCACTTCCTCTTAATTGCTTTTGCTATGCTCTGAGAAAATTTTGGTTATAATTATATGCTTTATGTTAGCATAATTTCTTTTGATTTCATCATTCACTTTAATCACTTTAGTTCATATTTCAGCATTTTTTAAATCTGAAATTTCTTCCAGTTCCTTTAAAAAAAAATAAATCACTTTAAAGATGACAACAGGGACTCATCACATACATCTCAATCGGTTCTTTCATGTTTAATGGAAACATTCCAAATCATCTTCTCAAATTACCCAATGTCTTTTTGGGCCCAGATGCTAGGTCAGTTGGCATGATGGGCAGTCTGAGTACTCCAGAAAGCCAAGGCTATGCCAGGACAGTTAGCACTCCCTCAATTCTATGTACAATTGAATGAAAACCACACCAATAGGTCCCAAACTCAACACAATGTATTTCCAACTCGATTATACCTTGGCCAGATGGCAGAAGTATCTACAGCCACTCCAATAACCAAACAATGTGAGGGGAAGAAGTAATGGAAGGGAGTTTAGAAAAAGACAAATCTTACCAATTATATAATCATGCTAAGACCTGGGTAGAGCTGCTCTCCTGGCCTTGGAAGGTGTTTGTACATTTAGCTTGCCTTCATTAGTCTCCTGGTCCATGCCCCCCAGTTGTACCAGGAGGTCTGTCATGCAGCTAATAAGCGGTCTCAAGCAATACCACCCACCACATTCTCTTGACTGTTTCACAAATGGCCAAAGTTGAACGTTAACTATGTAGTATTCCAGGTGGAGCTGGTAAGAACACGTAGTTCAGCTTACAATTACCATAAATTTTTTTTTAAAAACACAAAAAGTAGAATCAATAGTTTTGAAAAATAAGTTAGAAAAGTCATTTGCTGAGGTCTGTATGTGATGTGTATGCTTGGGACATTTCATTTGACAAAGCTCTGTAGAAAATTTATATCACAATCACACATAATTACTGATTCCAATTATGTGATTGCACATATTTACTCCAGGAACTATAACAAATACAGAGTAATTAAACAGCGTAACAAAAAGGATAAGTTTTCAAAGGAAAACAAGAAACTCATGAAGACTCCAGCATGTAAAAGAACATTAAAAAGGTCAATTACAAGCTTACAAAAGCAGACTATTCTGATTTAAAAGATAATTATAGTCAGCTCATTGCCTTTCTCTACTTACTAGACATTGTTTTCAGGAGAAGTCATAGAGGAGAGTTTCAGGTTTGAGTATCTTCATAGCTTAGGAAGCAACCACCTAACCATGCTCCTAAAGATCTCCATAAAATTCCCTTGTGTAAATGGAGTCATTTGAGGGTTAATTAATCTGCAGTTTAAGCCTCTCTCTGTCCTTTCTCCTGAGTTCTTTTAGCTTTAGGGTCCTCATTATACATTTCTGGTCCTAAATCTACAAGCTTTTGAATGCCTTTTGTTTTCCTAATATAAAGCTAATAGCTTTTTTTCAGTATTGTGATTATCCACGTAAAGGATAATTAATGCCAAGAAATTACTATTTTTTTTTTTAAAAGACCTAGACAGTATGGCAACAGTACAGGTACACTGAAGTGTATTTTCCATCCTTAATATTAAGCTAAATACTATATTTTAAGATACATGTCTACAGGTCTGCCTGACTTTGAAAAATATTACAAGCGCGCACACACACACACACACACACACACCCTCAGGTAATTTAGAATAGAAATATTACTCATATTACACAGGAAGTAGTTCACTAATTTTTGGTTTTTCTAAATAAGCTAGCCTATGGCATTTAAAATATGGTTTACTTTAAAAACCATACACAGAATAATGAAACTGTCCCTTCTTCATGCCTTTATCAACCATCTTCATATTGCGGTAAACCTCTACCCTGTAACAGTGTCATTCTGAGGAACAGGACTTAATTGAGACCAAATAATAATATTCTCATAAGTATTATGGGGGAGTTAATTATCTATCATAATTGTTAGAATTACACATAGAAATTAACTCTTTATTACTAAGTAACAATTTACAAACACTGTAGAGCTTTGGGGAATTTGGAGAAAGTGCTTAATTAGGCAATGGTGTGATTTTTGACATATTTCTTCATGGTCCATGGAGTACTCTTGTTGACAGAGATCAACAGTTTGATGAAGAGAAAATCTTATTTTTCCAATACTAAAAACAGTATTACAGGGTCACAATATGGTGAGAAAAAAAATGTGATTTAATAAATGTTATCTTACTCAGTAAACCAAAGTTAGTAGCACTAAAAGATTTGCACTAAACTGTACCAGTCACAAAATATGTTGGATAAGAATAACTTTGAATCCAAAAAGTTCCCCACATTAGTTGGGAATAAGCTTGGAGCATAAACATGTTGGTTCTGGGAGTCTGAGGCAATTCACCCACTACTTCACCATCAATATTGGCACTTACTGTCCTGTAACATTCCAACCAGAGACTGTACTAAAGCTATGGACTCATTAGACCAGTCCCACAAAGGCCAAATAGAATCTGGGCTAAAGAAACTAATACCAAAATCAAAGAAACACATTGACAACAATACAATAATAGTAGGGGACTTTAGCACCCCCCTCACAGAAATGGACAGATCATCTAAGCAAAAGATCAACAAGGAAATAAAGGCTTCAAATGACACACTGGACCAAATGGACTTCACAGATATATTCAGAACATTCCATCCCAAAGCAACAGAATACACATTCTTCTCTAGTGCCCATGGAACATTCTCCAGAATAGATCACATCCTAGGTCACAAATTAGGTCTCAACCGGTACCAAAAATTGGGATCATTCCCTGCATATTTTCAGACCACAATGCTTTGAAACTAGAACTCAATCACAAGAGGAAAGTCGAAAAGAACTCAAATACATGGAGGCTAAAGAACATCCTACTAAAGAATGATGGAGTCAACCAGGAAATTAAAGAAGAACTTAAAAAAATTCATGGAAACAAATGAAAATGAAACACAACTGTTCAAAATCTTTGGGATGGAGCAAAGGCAGTCCTAAGAGGAAAGTATATAGCAATACGAGCCTTTCTCAAGAAACAAGAAAGGTCTCAAATACACAACCTAAACCTACACCTAAAGGAGCTGGAGAAAGAACAGCAAATAAAGCCTAAACCCAGCAGGAGAAGAGAATAAAGATCAGAGCAGAAATCAATGAAATAGAAACCAAAAGAACAGTAGAACAGATCAATGAAACTAGGAGCTGGTTCTTTGAAAGAGTAAGATTGATAAACCCCCGGTAAGACTTATCAAAAAGAAAAATGACCCAAATAAAATCGTGAATGAAAGAGGAGAGATCACAACCAACACCAAAGAAAAACAATTATAAGAACATATTATGAGCAACTATATGCCAGCAAATTAGACAATCTGGAAGAAATGGATGCATTCCTATTCCCAGAGAAGTATAAACTACCAAAACTAAACTAGGAAGAAATAGAAAACCTGAACAGACCCATAACCAGTAAGGAAATTGAAGCAGTAATCAAAAATCTCCCAACAAGAGCCCAGGGCCAGATCGCTTCCCAGGGGAATTCTACCAAACATTTAAAGAAAAATTAATACCTATTCCTCTGAAACTGTTTCAAAAAACAGAAATGGAAGGAAAACTTCCAAACTCATTTTATGAGGCCACCATTACCTTGATCCCATAACCAAAGACACCATCAAAAAAGAATTACAGACCAATATCTCTGATGAACATGGATGCAAAAACTCTCACCAAAATAGCCAATAGGATCCAACAGTACATTAAAAGGATTATTCACTACAGCCAAGTGGGATTTATTCCTGGGCTGCAAGATTGGTTCAACATCTGCAAAATCAATGTGATATAATACATTAATAAAAGAAGAACCATATGATCCTCTCAATTGATGCAGAAAAAGCATTTGACAAAGTACAGCATCCTTTCTTGATTAAAACTCCTCAGAGTGTAGGGATAGAGGGTACATACCTCAATATCATAAAAGCCATCTTTGAAAAACCAACAGCAAATATTCTCAATGGGGAAAAACAGAGCTTTTCCCTTAAGATCAGGAACACAGCAGGGATGTCCACTATCACCACTGCTATTCAACATAGTACTAGAAGTCCTAGCCTCAACAGACAACAAAAAGAAATAAAGGCATCTGAATCGGCAAAGAAGTCAACTCTCACCCTTTGCAGATGACAGGATACTTTATGTGGAAAACCCAAAAGACTTCACCCCAAAACTGCTAGAACTCATACAGGAATTCAGTAAAGTGGCAGGATATAAAAATCAATCCACAGCAATCAGTGGCATTTCTATACATCAACAACAAGACAGAAGAAAGAAATTAAGGAGTCGATCCCATTTACAATTGCACCCAAAACCATAAGATACCTAGGAATAAATCTAACCAAAGAGGCAAAGAATCTGTACTTAGAAAACTATAGTATACTCATGAAAGAAATTGAGGAAGACACAAAGAAATGGAAAAACTTTCCATGTTCATAGATTGGAAGAACACATATTGTGAAAATGTCTATGCTACCTATAGCAATCTACATATTCAATGCAATCCCTATCAAAATACCATCAACTTTTTTCAAAGAAATGAAATAATCCTAAAATTTGTATGGAACCAGAAAGACCCCGAATAGCCAGAGGAATGTTGAAAAAGCAAAGCAAAGCTGGTGGCATCACAATTCCAGACTTCCAGCTCTATTACAAAGCTGTCATCATCAAGACAGTATGGTACTGGCACAAAAACAGACACATAGATCAACGGAACAGAATAGAGAGCCCAGAAATGGACCCTTAACTCTATGGTCAACTCATCTTTGACAAAGCAGGAAAGAATGTCCAATGGCAAAAAGACAGTCTCTTCAACAAATGGTATTGGGAAAATTGGACAGCCACATGAAGAATGAAACGGGACCACTTCCTTACACCAGACACAAAAATAGACTCCAAATGGTTGAAAGACCTAAATGTGAGACAGGAATCCATCAAAATCCTAGAGAACACAGGCAGCAACCTCTTCGACCTCAGCCGCAGCAACTTCTTCCTAGACACATCGCCAAAAGCAAGGGAAGCAAGGGCAAAAATGAACTATTGGGACTTCAAGATAAAGAGCTTTTGCACAGCAAAAGAAAGTCAACACAACCAAAAGAGAACTGACAGAATGGGAGAAGACATTTGCAAATGACATATCAGATAAAGGGCTAGTATCCAAGATCTATAAGGAACTTACCAAACTCAACACCCAAAGAACAAATAATCCAATCAAGAAATGGGCAGAAGACATCAACAGACATTTCTGCAAAGACGACAACCAAATGGCCAACAGACACATGAAAAAGTGCTCAACATCACTTGGCATCAGGGAAATCCAAATCAAAACCTCAAGGAGATATCACCTCATACCAGTCAGAATGGCTAAAATTAACAAGTCAGGAAATGATAGATGTTGGCGAGGATGCAGAGAAAGGGGAACCCTCCTACACTGTTGGTGGGAATGCAAGCTGGTGCAGCCACTCTGGAAAACAGTATGGAGGGTCCTCAAAAAGTTGAAAATAGAGCTACCCTACAACCCAGCAATTGCACTACTGGGTATTTACCCCAAAGATACAAAGTAGTGACCTGAAGGTGTACGTGTACCCCAATGTTTATAGCAGCAATGTCCACAAGAGCCAAACTATGGAAAGAGCCAAGATGTCCATCAATAGATGAATGGATAAAGAAGATGTGGTACACACACACGCACTGGAATATTACGCAGCCATCACAAAACGAAATCTCGCCATTTACAATGACGTGGATGTTACTAGAGGATATTATGCTAAGTGAAATAAGTCAGA
>NC_138381.1:40018258-40070931 GCF_054177405.1 Leptonychotes weddellii | reverse complement strand
GGTGATGGACATTGGGGAGGGTATGTTGCTATGGTGAGTGCTGTGAATTGTGGAAGACTGATGAATCACAGACCTATACCTCTGAAACAAACAATACATTATATGCTTAAAAAAAAATAGGAAGGGAAAAATGAAGGGGGGGAATCAGAGGGGAGGATGAACCATGAGACTCTGGACTCAGAAGCAAACAGGGTTTTAGAGGGGAGGGGGTGGGCGGGATGGGTTAGGCCAGTGATGGGTATTAAGGAGGGCACGTGTTACATGGAGCACTGGGTGTTATACGCAAACAATGAATCATGGAACACTACATCAAAAACTAATGATATAATGTATGGTGACTAACAAAAAAAAAACTTGGGCTAAAGTTTTTTCTGCACATTTCTAACAAAGACATTAATGTAAATCATGGCATCACATTGGATTTTTCAAGCTAACTTATAGGAGGTTAAATCCTAAAAAGAACCAATTTGGATATTGACACTGACACATATAGACTGCTTCAAGTTTAATAGTTTAGTTACTTCCTTATATCCCAATATTTAACAGCTTCCTCTATCCAGGCATAGGCACACATGTGTGGTCCATTCCCAAGGTCTATACCGCCATAGCAACAACAATGAAAACTGGTTTGTCTTCTCAGTCAACAATGTTGGCCAAGAGACCAGGTTGTAATCAGATTCAATCATAGTATGCTGTAAAAGATGGACTCTCACAGCACATATTCTCACAATTTCTCACTAATGGACCATGTTCGAAAAGCAAGAGGTATTCAGAGTTTTGCAACTCAACTTTAATTTGGTCTCAGAGCTGTTCAAAAGTGAGTAAATCCCCCATGAACTAGAAACCCTTGTTAGTCTTCCCCATGAAACAACTTAATTTCCCAACTTAAATGTTTTTATCAGACTATTGTACCTGAAATGTTATCAAGGAAATAGGTCAAATAATTGCTCTGTCTGAGCATCCCAAAACTGCCTTGTCATCAATTTTCAGGGTGGCAGGACATTTATTAATACTGATGAAATGAGGTTACAGGAAACCTAGAAACAAGACCCATGTGCCACATTAAGAAGGAAATCCAAGCACGGCCATGCTCTTGCTTACAATTCTCCAGCCAACGGTACAGACCATGCTCTAATCCCCCTTCCAGACACACTCGCCCTGCCCCTGTGCTTTCTCCCCACCAACAGAACCTGATTCTACTAGAGAACACCAACCATCAGCATATCAGTTAATGCTTACTTAGTATAAATGGTTCTGTTTTGATTTGTTTCAGGATAATTCAAGACTACCGACAGCAATAAATTGTGACTTACAAGGCTATAGCCCCTAATAATCTCCATATGTCACCCCCCCAACACTTGGCAATTGAATTCGTTGAGATGGATTGACAGTTGATGTTTATTCACATCTTATATAGAATTGAGAAAACCTCTTTAAAAAGCTTTATTCTTTTGTCTAGTAACATATATCCTAAGTAAAAACCATGTACAGTTGATCCTTGAACATGGGTTTGAACTGTGGGAGCCCATATGTATGCAGGTTTTTTTTTTATAATATATAGTGCTGTAAATTCTCTTGTGATTTTAACATTTTCTAGCTTACTTTATTGCGATAATACAGCGTGTAATACATAAAACATACAAAATATGTTTTAATCAACTGTTTATGGGTAAGGCTTCTGGTCAACAGGTGATTAGTAAAGTTGTTGTGGGGTCAAGAATTATACACTGGTTTTTAGGGGCATCTGGGTGGCTCGGTCAGTTAAGCGGCCAACTGATTTTGGCCCAGGTCATGATCTCAGGGTTGTGGGATCGAGCCCCAAGTCAGGCTCTGCACTCAGCAGAGAGTCTGCTTGGGATTCTCTCCCTCTCCCCCTCCCCCTGCTTGCTCACTCTAAAATAAATCTTTAAAAAAAAAAATTATACATCCATTTTCAACTAGTGGGTGGTTAGTACACTTAACCCCCAGGTGGCTCAAAGGGCTACTATGGTAGCTATTCAAATGTAGCTTTACCACAATTCTCTTTTCAAGTATTATCCCTCCTCGAGGTTGTAATTTATCACCTTGGAAGAAAAGAGATCCACACAAGTCTGTAATTCCTTCTTTTGTTCGGCTGCCAAACCTCCGTACAGAAGCCCGTCCCAGTCAGAACAAATTTTTGGAGTTCATGTTTAGGGTTCCTGACTACCTTATAGAATCAGGCGCAGACCCCAAGTACTGTATAAGATTTGTCACTATCATATGCAGCTGAGTGAATCCATGATGTAAGTAAGTGATGGGCTATATTTTATGAATTTAAAATAGTAAGAATGTTTTAAGTACATGGTCAAGAATCCAGTCTGAAGCCACAAGACAAGCACAATGACCTTTATGTAGGTGAATGGGGAGAGCTATGAAAAAAGTTACCCTGGCTTAGTATATTAAAAATGTAGAATCCAATCTTTCGTTTCTAATAAGCTTTCATTCAAAATTGTTCAAATAAGTCATTTTTCTTTTTAATTCTTAGAAAAGTAACTTGCTTTCAAGAGTCATATTTTATCTTGTATCATCACCAGATGATAGAATCAACAGTGGTTTTGACTAGAAGTCTTGCTTGGACCTTGTTGGGAAGTTCCCCCACCACCACCTCCTCCAGAGTAGACAGTTCTGGCACCTAGCTAGAGGCGTACTGTCCCACTCTCTCTCTACACCACAAACCATGTTCATCCATCCAACCCTCTTAATTTGCTCCAAGTATAAAAATACCTAACTTCACGTTAAGGTGTAAGTTTAGTATTTTTATTCTAATCTATCCAGTACTGGTATTCTATGTATTTTAGATGACTGGGGTCCTTTTCTTTCTTGGTTCAGCACCTGGTCATTTGGGCCACTCCACGGGATGCTTCTGTTGATGTAAAGGTTCTAAGAAGAGCAACATACAAAGCAGGTTTCAAACAAGAAATTGGGCTTGGGTCCCAGGAATCTGTATTTTAACACCGCCCCCCCCCCCGGTGATTCTGATGCTGGTGAGTGACAATCAGGTGTTCAGAGACACTGCTATTAAGATGTCATATCCAAGTGTTGGCATCATGGCTTTATATGCAAACTTTGTACACTGCTTTTGCCACGGTGAGCTTTTTTTTTTTTTTTTTAACCCCCCCTTCTAAAAGGATTTAGCGATTTGTCCTTTGGGAGATTCTCACGAAGCAGTGTCCTAATTTGAAGTTTGTGTTGCTGAACAGCATCAAAGAAAATCTCCCTATGATTCAAAATGCATGACACAGAAACACAGGGGTACTCTGCTAGGTGATTTACATATTTTCTAGTGTAATCTAAGGGCTAAATGCTTTGACATGGATCCTCTCAAGAATGATTTTGTGCCAGACTATGCACTAATTGATGAGGATACAGCAGTGAACACACCATACAAAATCCCTGTCATCACTGAATTTATCTAGTGGGAGACAGAATAGACCTACATAGTACATGAAATGGGAAAAAGTCCCATAGACAAAATACATTGGGAGAAGGGAAAAGACAAATGGATAGGTTACAGAGTGGTCAGGACAGGGCTCTCAGAAAAGCTGCCCTAGGAACAGAAGTGAGGGACTTGATTGGATTTAGATTCTTGATTTATATCGAAAATATGGCCAACAGGATACACCAATAGCTAGATTGGAGGAGAGAGAGAATTATTGAGGACTCCAGGGCTTTTGTTCTAAACAGAAACAATGAAGTTCCTATTTATTGAACTAGGCATTATAAGGGATGGAGTTACTACTTGCATTCTTTTGTAAAGATTAGGAAATACAGGTTCCCATTGATTATAAGCTTGCCACAGGTAACATATATAGTGGAGGTGGCTTTGAACTGAGTCCGTCAGACTCTGAAGCCTAAACAATCATAAAAGCAGCTGTAGGACCCCAGTATCCTGGCTTTGAACATAGCCCAAAAATCTAAGAATGAGGATAGATGGGAAGAAGAGAACTGGAGTCACTGTACGTGTCTGCAGCATTTTGAGGGTACTGCCATTCCAATCTATTGGTACCACTCTGCACACTCCCCAAACAAAGCAAAGGGACCTCCTGTTCCCTTGGCTTGACATTTCAAAGATTCCTGCTGCTCATTTTTATCTATATATAGGCAGGTCCAGCCCCGGGCAGGTGCAGGATGCAGAACAAATCTCAGTGCCTCCTCACTATACCACCCCCCCGTGGCATATGCTATGTGGGTGGAATTAGGTTAAAAAGAACATCAAGGACAACCTTGGAGGAAAAATGAAATCATCACCAAAAGGAAACATGTGGTAGAATAAAGAGGGAGTGCTAGATGATAAAGACAGTGCTGGAGTGCTGATTATATGTACAAGGAATCTGCAGCTGACCATCTGTCCATTGTTTTTTCAAAGTTTCTACATAGACAATTAAGTTTCAGGCTGGGGAGAAGAGGAGGAAAAAGAAAAAGCCTTTACTGATTATCTGTTATGAGCCAGACACTGAAGTAGATGCTTTGTATACACTTTCACATCAACATGTGGCATTGTCAGTAGGGGTTTTGTTTGTTTTTGTTTTGTTTTTTAACAGATGAGGTCACTGGGGTGGAGACTTGAGTTTGTTGTACAAGATCAGTCTGTAAGTACCATGAGGGCAGGACTGTCCCTGTCAGGTTCACACTGCATTCCCCAGTCCCCAGTGCCTAACAGAGCCTGGAATTCTGGGGGTGCTGACTCTTGAGTCAGTGGGTTTGGGGGGGGGGGTTGTGTTGTTTTGTTTTTAAGTAGCCTCCCTACCCAGTGTGGAGCCATTGCAATGCAGGGCTTGAACTCAGGACCCTGAGGATCAAGACCTGAGCTGAGATCAAGAGTCAGACGTTTAACACCCTGAGCCCACCCAGGTACCCCAGTGCTTCCCTTTTTTCCATTTCTAGCTCCGAATTTGGGAGCACTTCTCCCCCCTCTCCCATCCCCACCTCCCTCCCTTCTGGCCACGAAAAGAGAAAGGTCTTAGGGCTTCCACTTTGCAAGCAGCTGTGGCTGTGGGCGTGGGTTGCAGAACCAGCCAGCAGGAACACCCTACAGCCGTGATGGTTACCACCCCAAGGGCAGCTGAGGATGGAAAGCCTGGGAGAGGTGGGCAGGCATTCTGGATAACTAGAGTTTGCCCACTCTCAATTCGAACAGGAAAAGGGAGCCTGCCCTTTTAAGCAGGTAGTCGTGTCTGCTGCACAGAACATTTCTCAGAAGTTTGTCGTCATCCCCCAGGGGTTCTGGTTCTGGAGTTCAGCTCTGGATAGCTGCCTCCACCCCCCAGGCTTCTCAGCAGCTGGTGGAGCTACTCCCTGTTCTCTGCGTCCCTAGTCTTTACATTTCTCAAATACACCCAAGCCCCCTAAAGGCCTGAGTTCATTTGGTCCAGTACCATTTATTCTTAGCAGAGGCATGGGTTAAGAGTACAAAATGGTAGCATATACAGGACACAAGTTAAGGAATTGTGCAAAAGTCTATTCCTAGATACCACAATTTTGTAAGTGAAACATTTTTCTGAATTTACATTCCAAATGAGATGGAATTTTTCCCCTACACTAAAAATAAAGACAGACCTGTGTCTGCCTATGTTAACATGAAATTGCCCTTTATCACGGATTGAAAATAAATTCAGGCAAAATCCAGCAGTTATAACCAGTTGCTACCTGGCTCAAACCAATTCCTACAGTTTTCAACTTTAGAACAGTAATTCAAAGCCCCCAAACTTAGAATCCTCTAAATATTCAAATTCAACAGAGTAATGGACTTCCCATTAGGCAACAGAGTTTCCCTTTTACCCAAGAAAGGATGTACAATCCAAAATACTTCAAAATGTTTAAGTAGGAGTTAAATTGAAACTTACAGCTGTGAATGATTCGTCCTTGGTATATATGTGATACCACTCCTATCCTCATACAATGTTTAGTATTAGCAGGAGACAAAATAATAGGGACCACTTTGGCTGCTGGTAGTTTTCATCCCACTTTGCCCCTGAAAAGCAATTCCCTCCCCCACCCCCACCAAAGGACATTGCCTCTGTCCCTTTTCCATACCTCTTCCTCTCCCATTACAACGTATCCTTTTTTTTTTTTTTTAGTTTTTAATAAGGGAGCCACTTTTTCAAATCCTAAATATGTACAAGAAAGTAGGAGGAGGCAAAGTGTTTAAGATTTCTCTCCGTAGGCTGTAGGGAAGGGCAAGATGCACTTGCAAGGGAGAGAATACCCAATGCCACTTCCTTCTTTTATTCCTTTGTCCTAAAGGAAAAGAGGCCTTGTTCTGTTGCACCCTTTACACCGTGAACAGAAATATAAAATAGTGTCAGCCATTGCCTACCGAGACTTGGTACTAACAATTCATTACCAATCACACTCAAAGCACTTGCACTTTACAACTGGCGAATCCATGTACATCTGCTTGCATATTTGTAGTGTACAATATTTGTAATATTTTTGCTCTTCAGTTTGTTTACTTGTATGTGTATGAAGTGAAAAGACATTTACATAATTCAAGCCAGGTTAAGCCACTAGGTCTCCAAGTAGACAAGTCTAGGCTTTTGGTTTTCAGTTGACATGGCCTTGGTTTTGGCTTGAAATATTTTCTTGGCACGTGTACATGCAGAAAGGAAGTCTGGGATTTCATGGAATCATTTTGGAATCTGTTTTTGGTTAATGGCTGATGAAAGATTGGTGAAGGGATCTTCCACCAAGTGACCGAGGAGAGAACTGTGGGCTCTCCGGGATGAGTGCCTTCCCCTCTGGCATCCCAAATGCCATAGGAGAGCTTTTCTTTAACCTTTCTTCCCATTGGGACCCTGAAGAACTTTTATACACACATTTTTCTAAGTATTTTCAGACATACTGAATAAGCAGCTCTAAGTGAGGCTTGGGTCCCTGGTTTTTTTTAAACCTTCCTTTTTGGATGATTTTGATATGGAGGAAGGCTTAGGAACTACTATTCTTTTTTAGGACAATGACCCCATGTTTGCCAGTGAGTCCCCAACTGTCACATCCCTTACTCTTAGAGCAGGCAATAGCTATCATTTTTTATTAATGCATAGGATTTCTTTAGCCAAGGCCAACTAGAAATTCCAGGCTGAGGGGTTGTGTGTGCGCACACATGGGCAGGCATGCACCATGGTCCCTTGCTTCCTTATGCTGATTATTCAGGGTTATTATCTGAGCAAAGTAACATCCTGCCTCGGTTAGCCCTGCTTTACTTTGGCATCAATACACTACCAAGGTCTGGCATATTTCTAATCCAGCATCTCCAGAAGCACCTAGCCCTTCTTTCCCTAAGCATGGTGATCCTTGTTTCCCCATCCAAAAATGTTTCCGTTTAGCCCTACATATTATTGACACCCCTTACCTACTAAAGAACAGATGCTTCAGATTCCATGTTTCCTTCTATGCTATATAAGAAGGCAAGCATTGTGCTATATTTTTTATGCCCTTTACAATTACTCTTCTTGGAATACATTCTATTATTTGACCAGAATTGGGCTCTTTGTGATTGTAGGAAATCACGGGAATATGCCATGCTCAGAAGCCTTTTCAGGGAACCCCTTTTATCCACATTACTCTTTATGCTGCGTGTGTTCTTCCAACTCCCTTTAGAACTTCACGGGTACCAGCACAAATACCAGGAAGCATGGCACAGCTAGAATACTGGACCCTGAAAGTTTCTCACTTTGGCAATGTACTGCACTTGAACCACCAAAAAAAAAAAAAAAAAAGAAAGAAAAAGTCACACTGATACTCCCAATAAACGTAACACCAACTTCCTGCATGGAAAGAGCAAAGAAAATAACATGTTCAGGAGCACCTGCCTGAACCACGTGCTTTCTGGGAGAAAAATGTGAAAATTAGATATGGAAAAATCCTTAAGTTTTCCCAACCATTAAATGTGAGATGGTAAAGCAGCAGTGGCAGGTCACATTGACCAAAAGAACAAAATAGTTGCGTTGGTCACAAAGAAACTCTTCCCTATTAGAATTACAGTCTGTAGCCACAGAACCACTGTGGGCCACCATTCATTCAGAGCTCTGCAAACCCAGTCCACTGAGAGAGGGTTCCAAGGAGGTTACCTTTTGGCAGAACCCAGGGACTGATGACATGAAAGAAACACTAACTACTGTTCCTCAACAACCATGGATTGTTTCCCTATTAAACTGGCCAAGCCCATCTCTTACTTCTTGGAGGATTGAGAATAACACCAACCAACATGTTGCGTTCCTAGTCTGCTAAAGAGAAAGTTCAACGTGTCTGTGTTGCGATAGGAAATGCTGTGGGCCTAATGTTAGGACCCAAAGTTTTCTGTCTTTAGCATTTCTATTTGCCTTGGAGGAAATGCAGTCATACAAGTTTTTGAGTAGTGGTGGTGGCAATAATGATATGTGCATGCACAAACACAGTTGGAGACGGGCAGTGCATGCTAGTTTATTTTACACTAACACCAAACTTGTGTGTTCACAGTACTGCTTCTTAAAGTTTACAAAAAATTTAAGAAAAACAGACAATGGTCTCTTATTCCTGTCCTTGGGGTGGGAACAAAGATCAGAATCTGAATTCATCTAGGTCCAGTCTTCCAGGCATTCATTCTATAACAATTAATGAAGTTAATACATCAATTTATTTAAGTGTGTATTGAAATAACCTTGATATCCTGCTTCAGTATTGCCTACCAAAAAAAAATCGGTTCTATAGTCAATTTATGAAACATCTGCAAATTACTTTTCAGTATTCAAAGACATTACACTAGAAGATTAGTTGAGACTCCGAAGCAAGCATCCATAAAAGTGAGATGAAGATAGTATTTGACGAACAGAAAAGGAAAGTGTTTTCATGGGCTCTCTTCTTCCTTCCTTCCACCACCCCCCTACTGATCCCCTCAAATCAGAATATTGTCTAACACAACCTTTAGCTACCTCTCAAACTTTTTCTTCAAGCCTTGGTACAAATTATAAAGACTGAATATTTTCTTTGGGAAATTTTATCCTAATCATTATTTCAGATCAGGAATAGCCTGAGTGATGATGTTTAACCAAATAGCCCATAAAAATTGAGGAGACTAAAGATTAATACTTTTATCTTTAACATCTAGCTTATCTGATATACATTCTAGGACTATTTGTTTAAGTCTCTGGATTAAAAGCATATCAAGTTCAACTGGAATTGATGTTGGTAGCATTTTCCCTCTAGATAAAATGAGTATTTCAGCTTAAGAAACCAACATCTAAAAAAAGGGGTTGGCACTCTTTGCAAAGATGTTCCCAAAGTTTTATACAGCTTAAGAATCATTTGTCTATGTATCATTTGGTGAAAAATGTTATTGCAATAAAATGCATTGTTTATTCAAACTGGGCATCACAGAAGACTGAAGATTCAGTGAACACCTTCTTCCAGTATTTGGTTGCAAGAAAACTAAAAGTGGGATCATAACAATCTTTCAGTGGGGAAAATGGTTTACAAATGATTGTGCGAGTTTTGGTCATTTTTAACATCCAGCATAATACTACCTTATATGGCAGAGAGGATATTAACTGATAAATGAGATGTATTTTAAGTTATTTGAAAATTCCAAAGAAAATTGATCCAATTTTCTAGTGCCTTAAGTTATACATAAAATTGCTGAATAATAATAATAAAAAAAAGTATCACAGCTCTGCCTCAATTTCTGCAAAGAAAAAACTTTCTATTCAGGATTTAAAACCATTTTCTTATGCATTATAGCTGGAAGGAGTCTCAGATTACTTTTCCAACCTCTTAATTTCATGGGTGTGAAAACTAGGGGCCAGATAACTTGTAGTCATCCTTGTTTTTAGCTTTTTAGAGATAGAAGACTTAAATGTCTAACCTAAGCTTTGTATTACAGATTTGTTTCACTCAGGTGTCAACCACAAAGGTTAGAACCTCCAACTGGGAAGTCAACAGTCCTAGCCAACTACTTCTAGCTCCCATGGTTACACAGGAGAGGAGTTCAGCACACCTCACTGCCTGCCCTTTGCTCCCAGTTTGGAAAAGGAACTGCAATGCCATTTCTCTTGCTTTCTCCACAGCACAGGTTGCCATTGCCCACAGAAGCAGGCAAAGAAAGTGAAACACACTATCTGTTTTTCTGAAGACAGATAATTAGGGAATTCAGGAATCTAGTTTATTCCAACAAAATATTTGTCAAGAAAAAATTGCTAACTGCTATCTTTAAGAGGACATTTGTTTGGTATGTTAGCAATGCTCAACACAAGGTGAGGGAACATTGGCCTGTTAGTCATGAACTATTGGGACACATGAAGTTACCAGATGAGAGAGGGGACAGAGCCAGTTAATAATTCTGCTCCCTTCTTCTTATTAAGGGAAGTGCCTCCAGACTTAAATGAACCAGAACAAATTCTGATATATCTGTAGTGAGACAAAATCTAGTTACTTTAAATAGAGTGAACTATCTTGCCAAGTATTGAACCATCTTGTAAGTTCAATCAAGAACTATTTGTGGTCATCTTCGTGCAATCAGGGGAGAAAGAAATTTGAATAAACTGAAGATGCAAAAATTCTTAGCTCAAGTTTCAAAAACCTAACTTCTAGAAATTATAGACTATTCAATTTGACTCTAATCTCTGATAAAATTCTATAATGGATTCATCGAGTTGTTTTAAAGAACTGAGCAAGCTAACAATTCACTAAAAATATTAAAGGGATTTTGTTTTGAATTATGCATCAGGAAAAACTCTAGAGTAAACCAGGATTCTGCCATATATCTGATACTTTCTCATGATAGTCTCATGAATGCCATGGAGAAACGTGGCTTGGATAGGAGTAATGTTAGATTATTTACTAGTTGAACACTTATTCAGAAGCTATTGGCAATCCAGAAAAGAAAAAAACTTACACTCCATATTGTGATCTACAATGTCCTACATGGTCTGCCCCACCTACTTCTCTCCTGGTTCACTAAGCTTCAGTCATGCTAGTCACTTTCTATTCTTAGTCAAGCTCATTCCTTCCTGTTTGAATCTTCTATTCCCTTCTGCCTGGAATGTTCTTGCAGCTCTTTGAATAGCTGACTCCTTGTCAAACTGAAGGCATTAGTTTAAATGCCACCTATTCAGAAACTCTCTCTAAATTAGATGGCCACCTACCCAACTGTCATGTTCTACCCTCTCCCTGTTTCCTACCACATGATTTTCCATCTCCCCCATGAAATTTCAGCTTCATAAAAGCTAAGACCTTGTTCATTTATTCACCAAGACTCCACAAGGCTTAGCACAATGCCTAACATGTACTACATTTCCATGAACACTGAACAAACAAACTAATGAAATACAACCCTATATTGTGACACCATATCCTCTATCTGGGCTTTTAGAATATGGTATTTTTATCAATGTCTTATTTTGAGGTATAGAAGGCCTGGGTCTTTTGTTTTTCCTCGTTACATTATACCAGGTAAATACACTACATGGTGAAATAAGAATTTAAAAAGGCCCTGAGGGAGTAAGGCCAAACCCACACAACAAAGGGACCTAACAAGGATACATGGAAAGTTTTGCACCTAGAATCAAAGGAATTTTGTGTGCCAGCATAGGAAAGGGCAACTTGGTTTGTCATCAGGATTTGTAAGAAATACCCTGAGTTTCAGTTCCCCACAATTTTGTTATGCACCAAAAGTATGATGTATTAAAAAACAAAACAAAAAACACTGGAGCCTTGAAATCAAAAGAGCTTACTTGCAGACCAAATTATATACTTGCTCAATTCTAGTCATTAACATTTAAGAAAACTGGAAACACTGTGGTTGAAAGAGAAAAGTGATTATGAGTGTAGAGGCCAAGGACAGGCTGCCTTAAGATGGGCCACTTTGGCATGAAGATTATTTTTGACTTAAAAGCAATCAAAATACACCAGATGCAAGAAAAGATCTTTACCTCCCCCACAGCTGCCTGAAAGAATTTAGATAGAGAACCTGCTCCAAGAAAAGAGCTTTCAGCATAGAGAACTACATTATGATGTGAATTACATATGGTAGACAGGGAGAAACCTAGCAAGGCCACTGTAATCAAAATCCTTTGTCCTGTTGTTTCTGAAAGGCCTAGCAAATATATACCAAAAATTTACTTTTTCATCTTCCTATAAATTGCATTCTTTCCCTTTCAAGTACCAAACCCTTATACCCCCATTCTCAGTTTTGTTTTTTGTTTTTGTAAAAGATTTGAGAGAGCAAGCATGGGGGGGGGGGGATGCAGAGGGAGAGAGAATTTCAAGCAGATTCCACACCTAGCACAGAGCCCTTTGCAGGGCTTGATCCCACCACCCTCAGATCATAACCTGAGCTGAAATCAAGAGTTAGACATTCAACTGACTGAGCCACCCAGGTACTCCGGTTTGCATTTTTTTTTTTTTTAATAGAAATTACCAACAAGGTCCTGACCTAATAATCAAAAATTAATAAAAATATCAAAATATAAAACCAAGAAAACAAGCTAAATCACACACATTTTGACCAAATACTGGAATATTTCCCAAAGAAAAAGTAAACAACTACATTCCATGTTTCAGAAAAGATATTAAGGATTCATGCATTTACAAACCTATCTAGTATGAATTCAAGAGTTTGATCCATTTTCCAAAGAAACCAACCCTCTTAAAATGCTCCTTTTCACATCTGTTTAATGAATTAAACATCCTTATTTCTTAAGCAGTTGGTGTCTTACTATAGAATGGTGTAGCAAATCCAGATCCAAAGTACACAGTCATAATTATTAACCCCCACTCATTTTCCACTGAAAATGGCAAATTCTTCCCTAGGACCTCCTCACAGTGGCTCCTATGGAACACCCAGTTTGTAAACCTCTGGATGCTCTGTCCCAACATAGAGCTATTCGAAGTTCTGTGAAAGGCGCAGAGACCCAAGACAGTAGAAAATCCTATTCTCCTTCAAGTGACATACCTCATTTTGTCTTTGGAATGTCCATATCTGTGTGGAGTCTACATACGAAATTTTGATTTTCTACTGTTAATCTGTCTTACACCAATATGATTTAGTCCAGCTAGAAGGATCTTAAAGGGCAGAAGAAATTCTTTCTCTCCTACAAGAGTCATGGAAAACTACCCTCATAAGTCAATCTAAAGCTTTTAATCAATAACCTCGATAAGAAATTATTTTTCTAACACTTCAGAGTCTCAAAATACATTACATTATTCCATAAAACAGTGAATTCCTTGTCAGATTTCTATTGCATAATTAGCAATTAGGATATAGTGGAGGAATTTCCACAAAACAAGTTTATTTGGTTAATGACTAATGATCTACAGAATTATAGCTGAGCTTCTATACTTTCCAGTTTCACTACTATAGAGCATTTGCATCACATACCTTCATTTTTCTATTTTACAAAACACTAAAGAAGTTGGTTAGAAAGCATATGCGTTTTGTCAAATAATTTTAGTAATTTTATGTTGGTGGACCATGGAGACATCAAGATCAGGCCACCCACCCAGGGACAGATTAAGTCTATAAACAATAAACAAGATCAGCCTTGTAGTGGTACCCCAGGAGGTTCTTTAAATTTGTATCTCAGGAAACTAGAGAGACCTGAATACAATAGAAGGAAAGCAGATTTGGAAGAGGCTTATGATTTTTAAGGCAGGAATACAACTGTACCCCATTTGGAGAAAAAAAAATGAATAAAAGGAGGACAGTCAGCCTCAAGAATAGGGCAGGAGGGTGAAGAGCCTAAAGTTGACTTTATCCAATCCCATAAAAGACCTACTTTTTGGTTCTCATAGTAATCTGTAATGATGGATGGTTCAACAGGTCTAGAATAGCTTTGTTGAAATATGCCTCAAGGCTGTCTTTTCACTCCACTCACGAGGCACCTCTAGTTAGGTCCACTTTTCAGGGAAGCTGGTAAATGTATTCCTCTCCATCATGAGAAAAGCATATCCCCATTTTAATGTTCCTTATGTTTTATATACTTTAGTGTCATACAATTTTGATTAGCATGAGTCAGCCTTACCAAGTCTATGAAGTGCTGAATGTAATAGGGAGATAGATCATGGGCTATAGTAATAACACAGCATAATGGCACCTTGGATAGAGAGCCATGTAGCCCTCATCTGACCACACTGTTACTCCCCCCCCTTTTTTTTTTTTTTTTTTAAAGATTTTATTTGACAGAGAGAGAGAGGGAACACAAGCAGGGGGAGTGGGAGAGGGAACAGCAGACTTCCCACGGAGCAGGGAGCCCGATGCGGGGCTCGTTCCCAGGACCCCAGGATCACGACCTGAGCCAAAGGCAGATGCTTAACAACTGAGCCACCCAGGCACCCCTGTTACTCCCTTTTGAAGTTACATCATTCTGTACTGACTATATGTTTTAGCTACTTAGCTAAGGCAGAATATAAAGAGGTTTGATTTCTGGATATGACTAACCACCACTGACTATAATTATGAAACCTATAGGTTAGAAGGTAATTCAGAGTGTTACAGAGCACAGGAGATGATGTGGAAAGAAAATGTTCCAAGATCAAAGAAAAGGATTTTTAACAACTGGATTGTTTTGAACCTTGAAAGCAGGTAAAGAAGCAGGGTTCTTTCACAGGGATAGGACTGAGAATGAATAAGCTTAGTCTGAAGTTTGGCATTTGGAGAAAACCTATGCAATGATCTGTAGACCTGAAGTAAGACTACCTTCACGAAAGATTCAATGGAAAGTACTTCAGATGAAAACTCCGAAATGACAGATTCAAGAGAAGGCTGCTGACTCAGGTTCATGCATTTAACTAGGGAAGAGGACAATGAAATGGTATCTGCCCATGCACATTTTTAGAAATATTAAAAACTCTTGTCTTTTCTTCCAAAAGCATGGAAGGAGAAACTCTTCCGAGGGTGGCTTGAGTTAGAACTGTGAAATGCATCAACCGCACAATGGAACATTCAAAACTCAACGGACTCTTCCTCTCCTTAGCTGTGAAGGGCCCTTGAATCATTCTATCCAAATACCATGTGACCCAGGGTATCAGCAGTCCACAAGAAAGTGAACATGTCTCCTTGCATTTCTTTATACTTAATCAGTGTTTGGGAAGGACATAGCAGACTTTATAAATGGTACATCAAATGTTCTTGACCAGTGCACAAAGAGAATAGCATGATGGACTGCTCTGTGATTCCTGTCACTGTACATTCGACTCACAGCTGTGAAAAACCCACATTCAGAGCTCCCAGCCAATAATTGCCCCCCAACCTACCTAAATCATTTGCTCATACTCTAAAATATATTATCTATGTTGGCTCCTTTCATTCCTTAGATATCCACTCCAAGATGAGCCATGACCTGAGTAGTTATGTGCATATACACAAATATTCTTGATCTCATTAAGGAAACGTTTCATTTCAATAAAAGTTTTTGAAATCTGGATAGGAAAAGAATGAGGCAAGGAGAAAGAGCAAAGTAATGCCATTTGGCTTTCTGGTTGGTATATTTGGTAGGTAAACTAAAGTTCTTACTTGGCTGGTAACTTCACAGCAAGCATCCAGCTACTTCCTCAGGCTTAATTAAATCTGCAGGTGACCTTCAGAGAAAGGGATATGTGCTTGCCATCCAGAGATAAAGAAGGCACGGAAGATTTGTGACCAGTATCAGGTATTCCGGCAAGTCGGTGCTAGAGGCAGAAATTAAAAACTGTTCTATCAAGTTCTTTCTCCCAGCCACTAGATTTTAGCCTTCAGAGGATATAGCAGCTGACCAATGAGGATCAGGGATACTTTTCCTGCCCATGTATTTATATATGCCCCAGGTGACAATATAGATTTTTAAATATTTGACAAATAAGCACATTTTGTATGTTTCAAACACATTTAAGCATCTGGAAATACCTAGAAGCATGGCTTTGGATCATGAACTATGAAGTATTACAGGATCTGAGCTTTCTGTTAGCAGTCCTAGAATATAACAGAAGAATCAAGGATGACCCCAAAAGCATATTCAAATCAGGATGCATGAACTTTTCTTACAACTTTTGAAAACAGCCATTTGTAGGGCATCTGGGACCTAATTATTTAGGTAAACAAGGGTGACCATCCACTTAAAAAAATATCCATTCACTCAGTGGCTATACTTCATCACCTACTAACACCTTTTTCTAGCAGTTTAGATATTGCCTGGCTATGACAGAGCTGGATCTGAGAATCAGTGAAATAGTAAGAGTCTGTTTTCAATCCCACAAAGGAAACCAAGGCAAAGTTTAAAACACGTAATACAACCTACTGTGTGAAAAAAAGACTAATTCCCAGACAGAAGTAATGGGAAAGGGAAGCTAGGAATCTAATTTACAAAAAAACCCATTCACCTCTTTCTGAAAAGGCACCCACTGAGCAGTCATGGGCGTAGCTCTCCAGCCTACCAAAAAAAGGATTGGGCAACCTTCCTGTATCTGAAGGATCCTAACTGAAGCATAGTTTGGTAATGGCTTCAAAGACCATGAATGGTGGTCACATGGCTGTAGGTTCCCAACCAGGCCGCAGATTTTGGGATTCATGGACTTCATACCAAAGGTTTAGAATTCTGCTCAGTGATGGAGTGCACAGCTTGGTATGGTTCTTGTTGTCATTACCCACCAAAATAGCTAAACTTGTGTTAGATTCTGCCATCTTCAATTTAAGGAAATCTAGCATGTATCAGATGTTTAAAGCATGGAAATCATTGATTTAAGAGAACTCGATTTTAAGGTTTAAAAAAATCTTAAGGGGAAGCTCAGATACCTGTGGAAACACGTTTGTTCTTTTTGAATCATTTTGACAAATGAGAGGTTTATGGCAATTTGGTAAACCTAACACACATGGCTAGAGTTAAAATACATTCCTCCCTTAATTCAGAGTAGGCTACAAACCCTAAAATTCTTATTTTAGGCATTCTATAATTGGGTGTTTTTATATGGCATGGGAACCGAGGAGGGTCAAGAATTTTTCCTTAGCATAAAGACTCATTTCGCCCTGAATGCAGAAATGTTCTTTTCCTCATTTTCCTTAGGTAGATTTGCAATGGTGTTTTAACATCTGAAACTGCCCTCCATGAATTTGAATTTCTGCATCATTAAATGGGCAACAAGCTAGTGCTGGTGGATGAAAATATGAGCTGGAAGATAACACCACCATATGGAATGATGATCACATAATGAACCAGGAAACCCAAAAACCGAATGAGTCAGGCTGCTTAGAAACACAAAACAAGGTCATAGCACTCTTTTGAAATTACTATACTCACAAATGATAAAGAATATTACCTTTCAAACTTGATATTATCACCTCAGTAAGTCTTATAATGTCCCCAAATTGTTCCTAAGGATGTAGGCAGTTCAAGCTTCAGAGAAAACTACAGAATATTTTAACCCTTTTCAATAAAACATTAGGCTATATTTTTACTATATTACTTTTCCACCCACAGTGGAAAGATACACTTTAAAAAACTGTATAATTGACATACAATATCCTATTAGTTTTAGGTGACAATATTTTTAAATATTTGTGGGTTTTTTTGAGAGCTCATGCATGTGTACATGGATGGGGAAGGGGCAGAGGGAGAAGAGAAAATCTTAAGCAGGCTCCACACCCAGCGTGGAGCCCAACAGGGGACTTGATCTCACAACCCTGAGATCATGACCTGAGCCTAAATCAAGAGTCAGCAGCTTAACCAACTGAGCCACCCAGGCGCCCCTATGTGACAATATTTTTAAGTTAAAAGCTCAATGTTGTGAAAGTCATGGCTGGGGTTTATATAACCAGATTGTTATTTATTCTAATAGAATGAGGATATTGAAAGTAAAAATGTTGTCTCCTACTTCATTTTTACTCAGATTTTGATACTTTATGGCTTGATGAACTGCTCTAGGATTATGGCTTGAATTATAAGAAGTGGTCAGATACACTTCAATACATATATACATAATATATTGTAGTAATAACCAACATGTTAAACTAGCAGTAATGATTTAGATTGTTCAGTTTCTAAACAACTCCCAGGGAACAATGGGTTTTAAAGAGCCTTTGAAGACATGTTCATCATTCTGTGACCAGAAGGTCTTGAATAAAACCCTTAGAGTATATAGACAGTCCAGCATAGTTAGAAGCAGTAAGCTATGTGGCGCATGGGATTTCTACATAAAATATCTAAATTAATCCTCATTAAAAGCTTGTGACTTGTGTAAAATGTAAATAACAAAACCTAAGTTTAAAGGATTTGCCATAGATCACATAGCTAGTACAGGAACAAAGCCAGCCTGGAAGAATAGTAAGACTCAAGTAGCATTTACTGTGTACCAAGCATTGCTCTGAGAACTTGACGGATTCATTTAATCTTCAGGAGGGTAGACAGAGGCCCAAAGTCACAGGATTAGTTGCTGGAAGTATGGCTTCAGAGTCTGTGCTCCCAACCACCCCCCTGTCCTATTAGCTCCAGGAGTTTCTGGATGAATAAAACACTGAGGCCCAGTATTTTGGGATTCTGGTCTAGTGTTGGATAGTATAAATAGCCAAATTCAAATAGAGCAGCAATAGTTAAACTTTGAATTTCCAAATGTTCTGCAAGTAAAAAAATCTTAAGATGCTAAAATTCTTATTTCTAGGTCATTCTCTTGACTTTATCTTTAAAAACATAGCTGTCTTGCTTCAAGTCACCTAAAGATATTGCCATTTCTGAAATTCTTTTATCTCCAAGAAACTCCTAAAGATTATAATGCATTAGGATATTCCATTACCATATAGAAGTTTGGTCAAAATCAACGAGAGGAGAAAATGGTCAGAAGATCGGCTTGATGTAAAATACTCTACAACTGCTTCTGATGATTCTGCTGTAAGGACAGGAATACACATGTAATAAGAACTAGATAATTAGCTATTAAGTTGTTCCAAAAAAAATGCTTTAAAGATTTCATGCACTTTTCTTGCATATTCACACCTTAGATTTTCTGTCGAAGTTATCAGATGGGCTTTTAATGCACTTGAGCATATTCTTTACCAATAGCTCTAGGAAAGACTAATGGCTAATTCTTACAAAAATGGGAATTGGTACTTAGGCACTGTAGGTGTAAAATGTATAGTTGTATTTATTGAGATGAACAGGTAAGACAGGAGTATTAGGCATGATCCTTGTCTAGGGAGTTGGAATTTCAAATTCAACATGGCACTAAGTCACATGGGATAGTTTACAAGATGTGTTTTTAGGGAAAAGCTGAATTTAAAAAGGCAATAACCAATTAACTTCGTTAGAGAGAATGTCCGTAACAATTTATAAAAATGGTTTTTAAAATAGCATTGTGTCGGGCGCCTGGGTGGCTCAGATGGTTAAGCGTCTACCTTCGGCTCAGGTCATGATCCCAGGGTCCTGGGATCGAGTCCCGCATCGGGCTCTCTGCTCCTTGGGAGCCTGCTTCTCCCTCTGCCTCTCTCTCTGTCTGTCTCTCATGAATAAATAAATAAAATCTTTAAAAAAAAATAAAAAAAAATAAAATAGCATTGTGTCATTGAAGAAAAGGATTTTAAGAAAATCTCAATGATAATCATTGAGCTATGTGATTGAAAGGCCCCATGTGAGTCTTCTCCACTCTTCTCATTCACAGAAAGTTTAGAAAATGCTATGTTCCTTGAGTATGTTTTAAAAGTAATGGAATAGCAGCCATAGCTTATTGCCATTTTGAGCCTGACAGATCAAGAGTCACAAAGCATGTGCTCAAAAACTGGTTCATCTTGGGGCACCTGGGTGGCTCATTCAGCGTCTGCCTTCGGCTCACATCATGATCCCAGGGTCCTGGGATTGAGCCCCGCTTCAGGCTCCCTGCTCGGCTGGAAGCCTGCTTCTCCCTCTCCCACTCCCCCTGCTTGTGTTCCCTCTCTCGCTGTCTCTGTCAAATAAAATCTTTAATAAAAAAAGGGGGTTCTTCTGAAAATCAGAAAAGATTAGACAAAGTGTAGACATCTAAACAATGAGATCTGAAAACTACAAAGTTTAACCTAACTTTACACTGCCATGCAGGGGACTATTCAGAGGGCATGGACTTTTCAATTCAGCCATTTTATCAATTATAAGGTTTGTACTAGAATATGAACATTATAATTCTTACTGGGGCTCTTACGGAAAAGCATTTTTCAAATTATTACTTTAAAATGCTTCAGAGTGAGCCAGCCAAATTTGACACAGAAAAAAAAAAAAATTGGGAGGGTAAGGATACTTCTACCATGTGATTGTCTAAATGTCCAATATGAACCCCAATACACCAATAGGCATTATGTGTGAATCACATCCCCCTAAAAACATGTTTAAGTTCCAACCCCCTCCCCCCGCATCTCAGAACGTGACCCAATTTGAAAATAGGGTCATTGCTGATGTAAATGATTAAGATGCAGTCATACTGGAATAGAGTGGGTCCCTAATCCAGTCTGAGTGGTGTCCCCATGAGCTGGACATATACAGACATAAGGAAAATGCCATGTAACAAGACAGATTGGAGTTCTGTAGCTGCCAGTCAAGGAATGCCAAAGATTGGCAGCAAACCATCAGGAGCCAGGAAGAGGGATGAAAGGATTCCCTGCCAATACCTTGATTTTGGACTTGTAGCTTCCAGAACTGTGAAACAGTTTGTTTTTAAGCCACCCAACTTGTGGTATTTTACTATGGGAGCCCTAGAAAAAGAATACAAGCACCATATAAATTGTATACCTCTCCCTTCCTAGATTCCTTTGTTTTATGCAGAAGGCATGGTGGAAAGAGTTTGATCAACCCGAGTTTGAATCCTAATGCACTATTTCCTAGCTGTCTTTAGGCAATTCATTTAACCTGAGCTGCAGGTTACTCCTGTTGAAAATGAGAATCCTCTTCCCAGAAGTTCCTAAGATTAAATGTTATGATCTGAAGTACCTGGCACATAGTAGGCACTGATTAGATGTCAACTCCAGTCTCTCCCTCCTCCATATAAAGTTGTAATAAAGATTAAATGAGAACTTGCCCTGAGTCTCTGAACAAGGGAAGCTTTAAACTGGAGTGAGCAAAAATCACATCTTCCAGAGATGATGGATTAGGACCACCCTGGGCTCACCTCTTGCCACGTGTCCACCTAGAGAATGCATAAATAACCTAGAAAGCAACCCAAAAACTGACAGAACAGACTCCACAGCCCGACATAGACAAGAGGCCACAGCGAAGCAGATCCACCCCCTCAGATCGCTCTTGGCAAGATCCCATCAAAGTGGTGCCACAAGCCTGGCAGTGTGCGCTCAGCCCAGACAAGGGTCAGCATCACTCCAAAGTGAGCCCTGCTCCAGGGAGAGAAGATAACCACACACCAGTCTGACTGTGACCCCAGCAGTGGGCTGGGGGCAGGCAGCTGGTCTGACTGCAGGCCCCACCCACCAACAAAAGCTTCTCAGGGGACAATACAGAAAGTGCCTGCAGTTTGGTGCTACTTCATCTCTGGCAAACACCTGCTCTGACTCAACTCAAGCCCAAGGCAGTCCTGGACCAGCCCACTAACACCACAGCCACCAGACTGGCCACAACAGGCAGAGAGCCATTGCAGGCTGGCCTGAAGGCAAACAGCTCCACCACAACCTTATAGCAACACATATAGGAGATACCCCTGAAGCACAATTTTCTGGTGAAAAGGAGACCTTGCACTGTGGGGTACTACAGGACCTCTTCTTCATAAAGCCACTACTTTCAAGTGCAGGAGATGTAGCAGACTTTCCTGACACATAGAAACAGACACAATAGACCAAATGAGGAGACAGGAATATGTCCCAAATTAGAGAGCAGAACAAAATCAGAGCAAGAGACCTAAGCAAAATGAAGATAATATGTCTGATAGTGAACTTGAAGTAATGCTCATGAAGATACTCACTAGAATTGAGAAAGGAGTGCAGGACCTCCATCAGACCCTCCAAGAGATAGGAGATGTAAAAAAGAACCAATTAGAGATCTTGGGCTCACTAAATGGAAATAAAAATTGACCACCTGGAATAAATAGCAAACAAGAGGAAGTAGAAGAACAGATCAGCCACCTGGAAGAGAATAATGGAAAGTAATCTAGCTGAGAGGATGAGAGGGGAAAAAGATATGCAAAATGAGAATAGACCCAGGGAACTCAGTGACACAGTCAAGCATAAGTCACATGATAGGGATCCCAGAAGGAGAAGAGCAAGAAAAGGAGACAGAAGATTTTTCTGAAGAAATAATAGCTGAGAACTTCCTGAATCTGGGGAAGGAAAGAAATCCAGATTCAGGAGGCACAGAGAGCCCCCAACAAAACCAACCCAAAGAGGTCTGCACCAAGACAAAGTAAATAAGATGGTCAAAAGTAGTGATAAAGAGAATCTTAAAAGCAGTAAGAGAAAGGAAAGCAGTTACATACAAGGGAAACACCATACAGCTATCAGTGAGTTTTTCAGCAGAAACTTTGCAGGCCAGAAGAGAGCTGCATGATAAATTCCAAGTGCTAAAAGGAAAAAAATCTACAGCCAAGAATACTCTATCCAGCAAGGCTTTCATTTAGAATAGAAGGAGATAGAGCTTCCCCAGAAAAAAAAAGTTAGAAGTAAAACCAGCCACATCCTTGTCACAATGCCATCGACCTGTGGGTTCCAAATTCAGTCCAGCTGCCCTCCTGCCCAAGTGAGCATGCACGGCCTGCCACCTGCTTAATGCCAAGTCAACACGCCTTCACCTCAGATTGACAAGGGCTCAAACTGACATTCTTCTCAAATTCCAGCTCCTGTACCCAAATTTATGCACAAAAGTGGGCATAATTATAAGAGGCAACCCAAACAGCAACACTAATTCTGTGGAATATATAATGGATAAAAGGAGTATGCTAGACTGAGAACATCTCCAACAAGCACAAAGAATACATACAGCAGGATTCTGGTTAGTAAAAGAAACCTGGGAAAAGTAAAACAAGATGAAATCAGAGGGAGACAAACCATAAGAGACTCTTAAGCATAGGAAACAAACTTAGGGTTGCTGGAGGGGAGGGGGTGTGGGGATGGGGTAACTGGGTGATGGGCATTAAGGGGGGGGCACTTGATGTAATAAGCCCTGGGTGTTATATACAACTGATGAATCACTGAACTCTACCTCTGAAACTAACATACTCTATGTTAATTGAATTTAAATAAAAAAAGGAAACCAAAAATTTACATCTTACTAGAAAGAAAGCTAGAGATAAAGGACAAAACTCATTGGCTATACTTGCTGTTTCAATGAAGAGAAAGCTAGGGACTGGGATTAGCCAGTAATTATTGCTGAGCAAGATCAATACGGAGTTCAGAGGAAAACCAGGATCCAGCCCTAGAGAGAAGAGTCACAGTCCCAAAAGCACCACCAGGAAACTTACATCCATGGAATACTGCTCAGCAACAAACAGGAATTAGCTGTTAATACATGCAGCCACTACAGACAATATGGACATCCTCAAAAAATTAAATAGAACTACAATATGACCCAGCACTTCTGGGTATTTACCCAAAGAAACACTAATATAAAAAGATAGCTTGTGTACCTCCATGTCATCACATTATTTACAATTGCCAAGACATGGAAACAACCTAGGTGTTCACTGATGAATGGATCAAGAAAATACAACAGAGTATCAGTCATGAAAGAGGAAATCCTGTCATTTGTGACAACATGGATGGACCTGGAGGGAATTATGCTAAGTTAAATAAGACAAGGAAAAAAAACACCGTATGAGCTCACTTCCATGTGGATTCTGGAAACACCATCACAACAAAAGATCATAGGTAAAAGATTGATGGTTGCCAGAGGCAGGGAGTGGGGAGGGTGGTCAAAAGGTACAAGCTTTCAGCTATAAAAGGAGTCCTGGGGATAAAATATACAATATGACTATAATAATGCTGTATGGTATATTTGAAAGTTGCTAAAAACAAATCTTCAATTCTCATAAGAAAAAAATAACATGTATAATTGTGGTGACAGATGTTAGTAGACCTACTGTGGTGATCATATTGATATATACATATATCAAGTCATTATGCTGTATACCTGAAACTAATATTTTATGTCCATTATATCTCAAAAAAATGATATCTACCACTTGGACGATTCTTCAAGGCATTATGCCAAGTGAAAAATGCTAACCTCAAAATGTTACATACCATATGATTGCACTTGGATCACAGTCTTGGAAAGAACACTAGTGACGGATGAGAGATCAGGGGGATACAAAGGGTTAAGGGAGGGGTGTAGTTACAAAGGGATGGCACAGGGAGGGCTTTGGGTTTTTTTGGTGGGAGTTGGGGGGGGGTTTCATTTTGTTTTTAAGTGGTAGAACTAAGTGGTGGTTATATGAATATATACATGTATGAAAATTCATAGAACTGCACATCAGAAAGGACAACTTCACTATGTTCATTTTAAAACTAAAATTTTTAAAAACTTAAAGCACCACCAGGACTTGAAGGGACCCTAGAAGGCACAAAGGCTGATTGTACTCTGGGATCTTAGCTTCAGCCATCTGTAAGAGGAGAGGGAAAAAGATGGTCTCCAAGTAAGAAAAAGGCAAGACTAGCTTTTTGGGAAGAGAGAAGAGGTGAAGAAAAATCCAGGGATGTGAGCAAATGCTCCTGCAACCTAAGGAGGCAGTCATCAGGAGCCCAGGCCTTGGTTTTCCCTACTTGGGTTCTTTACAGAAGGAAGCACACTCCTCCTCCTGCACAAAGGAAGAGGGACTCTGTGCCAAGTCACTCCCTTCCCTGGTCCTCTCCGCTAACTTAGCCAAAGAAGAAAGCTAAGCCATCAAATATACCACTAGCTGCACACCCCAAAATACGTCTCCCGGGATTTTAAGAATTCTTTTCTCTGTTGTTATCCTGAGTAGAAAGATGACCCAAGAACAGCCAATTCCAAGAACATACTTGGATTTCTGCCTGCCAGTGATGTTGTCAATGACTGGCTTTGGGATGTGGTTTCTAGGTCTTTGTAGAGGCTTAGGAGTCCACACAAGAGGGGAATCCTTCACACACCATGGACCACCTGGAGGTGGATCTTACCTGCCCTCCTGAGGAGAGAATTCAACAAGGTAGAGGCCCCTAGAGAGCAGGGCGTGAGGGATGCCTCATACTGGGCAGAGAACAGCAACAGCCAGGAAAGGCCCAGCCCCATCAGCCATAGGGAACTGTCCCTGCAGCCTCCCCAGAGGGCAAAAACAGGGAGTGACTGAGCAGACCACTCTGCTTGCTGCTGCGGGTGGGAATCTCTGGGGCTATGGATCAACCCTGAACATGGTGGGGGGGGGGGGAGGTGTGGAATAGGTTTCAAATTAGATTGGTCCAGATTTTCATAAAATTAATAGACTGCCATTCCCAGATACCAAAGGACAAAAGACCCAGTGAACAGAACACAGTTTAAACCAATGATTGAATAAAAATAAAACCTTTTCGTGTTTGCACCCCACAAAGCACAGAACCACTTCACTGAACACAAAGGTATAGATCCAGAACAGAGCTACTGAATAATGCAGCAGCCAATCTCCAGTAATGAGGAGCAGTGCTCCTGCCGTCCAGCTGGGCACAGGTGAGTCAAGGTAACTGGTGGGAGATGGGGCAGACAGAGGCTCAGAGGAGAGACTGGGAAATGTGGCCATTATTCTGAATGTAATGAGCTGCTTCCATAGCTACTGAAGGCAGTGTAGTGACTTGACATTTTAAGAAGCCAAGTCTGACAATAGGCTATAGGAAAGACCCAAAGGAAGCACTGCTAGGGAAGAGCACGAGGCAGGAAGGCTGAATCCAATTTGAGTCACCTAGTCCTTTGCTTCTCCCCCAGTCGCTCTATGGAGAGATTCCAAGGACAAAAATGGAATCCAGAAGGAAAATGAATGGGTTTGCCTCAGTAGGGATGATGAGCAGGTGGGAGGCATAGAGAATTTTCAATAATTTGACTCTTACTTTAATTCCTCTGATTAGTAGAGCAGTCAGAATTGCTTGGGAGAATTACTAGAGTTCCTCCTGCTTGGGAGGCAAACATCCCCCTGAAAAGCAAAATAGATTCAACTAAGGAAAAGCTGCACCAGGTGACTTAAGCTATATATTCTCTAGGCCATGGGAGGATGAGAGAAAAATGGCCTCTGAAACTCAAATAAGGCCCAGCTCCCTTCACTGGAACAGAGCTGCCAGTGTTGTGAAATTCAAAGCCTGAGTAGTATTAAGAAAGACACCTTGTCTGGGATACCCCCTCCACATGAGCAAATGTTTCTAGAACATAATATGGTGATGGGCCAGCGCATGAAAGCATAGGGATGAGGTGCTGCCTGTATGTAATTCTTGGACAAACAACTATGATTACAGAGAAACTAAATGGAAAATTTGGTGATGAATATCAGGATGAGGGTGGAAGAGAGATGCTAGGGTAAATTGGCAGGGCAGCATTAAAAAAAAAAAGTTACAGGTTTTGAGAAGAAATGCATGGGGAGATGGCCATTAACAGAAAGAGAGGAGAAGAGAGATTGATCTTGAACATGCTGGAACAAGAGTGCCTGCAGTACATTCACTAATCACAAACTAAAGAGGCTGGAGCCCAAGAGAGGGAGGGCACCTCCTCCTCTCCATCCATCCCCTTACAAGCCCCAAGGCTTGGGGGGGGGTGCGGGGGAGAGGGGGCACGGGTCTGTGTTCCTGTGCCAAAAAGAGGAATGGAGCTCCAGCTTTCGCACAAGAAAGAGGATAGATCTGACTCCCCAAGGCCTGGCAAGGTCTCCGTGAGCTAGAGCGAAGACCCAGCATTAAGTAAATACTGAACTAATAGCTAAGGACTACAATCGCAGACACTGAAGTTTGTGACAAGCAGTAATGAAAATGTCAGATGCCACATGGCTGAGGAACTTGGTGCATAAGAAACACATGTTATTTAACAATCTGCCACTGAGTGAACAAAAACCAGCTGAAATCAAGCTAGAGGCAGCCAAGAACACACTGAGGAAGTCATTACGGAGCAAGACCAAGATTAGCTCTGGAGCAGGAGAGCTGCAATTCTGATTTTGCCAGAAAGCCAGAGCAGGGCACGGATGGAGTGTGCTGGAAACCGGTGGGGGTGGGGGGTGGGGGGCAGTGACAAGTACATTTAGGCTAATTAGTAGATTGAATAACAAGGCAAAACACAAAGAGGGAATCACCCCTCCTCTAGAAGGCATTGGTCTCTGGGCTCATCTTTGTGATAGTTTTAATTGGTCAGCTAGATTCTGTAGATCTTCCATAAATATGGACAATAACCTCCTAAAACAGCAGTTTCCCAAGTGCCCTTAAGAGTGTGTTTCGGCATCTCTTCAATGAAAATATGCCAACTGCAACAGGGATGAAGCCAAACACTCCAAACATTAAGTAGACATGCCAAGCACCTGAAGCCACATGCCCATTGCATAGGAAAAGCAGGTTCAAGCAGCTGTACAGATTTAAAGTAGGAAATCACATGTGCACACAAGGAGAAAACGGGCTAATTCAGCAGAAAACCACATACAAAACTGTACGCCAATTACAAACTGTTGTGATAAATTTCAAGTTTAATGACCAGTTAACCTCCATTTTCTCGCCTACAAAATGGGGGTAATAACCCCTCGCTTATAGGACTGTTGTAAGAATTTCATGAGAATAAAATTTTGACAAGACTAATTGAATATATTGAATTTAATATTAAAGAGAGAAGGGTGAGGATTTTCAACTGCAACTGGCTGTATAACCTGAACGATTTAATAGCCCCAGGCTTCACTTTTCTCACCTAAAAATGGATCCGAGAAGAGGGACTTGTTTTCAGGTCTATTTAGGATTAAGTTAGGTAACAGGAGTAACATGCTTATAATAGTTCCAGGCACACAGTACATGCTTACTAAATGTGTCATTTTAATCAGAAGTAACTGGAAGAACTGCCTTACCTATGTTACCAACAGTCTCCAGGGAACAAAAAATAAAAATTGTGATTGGTTATTTTAGGAGTTATGTACAATTGTGAAATTAACAAATTTGAACGTAAACATCAAGCCATCTGACCACCTACATGAGTCTTTTCTGTGACTGAATACGGGGGGTGGGGGGTGCAGTTTGAGTGCCTGCTCCAAGCATGTACTATTGTGAAAGCTGAGATTTAACCAGGGCTCCTGTCCAGGCAGCATGCCCAGATACAGACATACTGGTTAAGATGTTGAGGGGATTTTACCAGCTGATTCATAAGAACTCCATTCAGCTCCCTAGTGACCCCCTTTCCTTGAGCCCCCAGGAATGACTCATTATCCAGCAGAAAGGTTTGCCCGTAGTTAAAGAATTTTTCAAAGCAAGGTACAATCCTGACTTTCATACAGCTAGAATACTAACAACGTCAAAGATTTAACTCATGAATGAGGGACCTGAACAAGTGGTCCCAAACCCCTTAAAGCAGACTCAAAAGACCAATAAGGACAGATCTGCAAGCCCATCAGCGATGTTGAAACATCTGCTTAAGGGATGCAAAACTGGCTTCTTCTGTGATGGAGGGAATCAACTGAATCTGCCAGATACAAAACTACCTCCATGTATATAGACAACAATTATTTGCACTAGAACAAGTTAACTTCTATGGACTTTATATTAAGTAACTGCCATATTTAGTAAATAACTCAAAACCAATAAAAGAATAAACCCCACAGAATCATAATTTTGAACAGTCTAAATAATGCATAGTTTTCCACTGAAAATCCCTGGTAATCTTCTAGGCCCAATTAAGTTTTCATGATTTTTTTGTACAGTCTTCCTCCCTTGATCAAGAATAATCCTGAAGAAAAAAAGCATCCTTGTAAGACTGGTCTCATTTCATTTGGCCTCATTCGCATATGTGCAGGAGGTTTTCTCAAGTTTGCTTTGGAAATCTAGAGCTCTATAGTATTCAACAGTCAAAACAAGCTGGTGGAAAGTTGTTTTGTTTTTAAGGTTTAAAGTGTCTACACAAACATGAGTAGGGGGAGAGGCAGAGGGAGAGAGAATTCTCAAGCAGACTCTGCCGAGCAGGGAGCAAAATGCGGGGCTTGATCCCAGGACCCCAAGATCATGACCTGAGCCAAAAAATCAAGAGTACGATGCTCAACCAACTGAACCACCCAGGCATGCCCTTGGTGGGAAGTTTTCATTTTCATAAGTCAGGTTGGACTTAACATTTCAAGGATTTACTATGCCAAGGCTAGAATCCAAGTCCAAAAAACTCATCAAGTTTAGCCTGCAGTACCTATGTGGGTAACTCCGTCTCAAGGCCCCTGGCTTCCCAGGTGGTGGTTGGTCTTCCCCACCACCTGTAAAGACTGGGCCCACTTACGCTAGCTTCCAGGCCAATGTTCCCTGAGCTTTCATAGGCATCTACTCATAAGAAAGCCCTAAATAAAATAAGTCCACTTTATATTCCTTAAAAGTGACATCATTCCTGATTAAATGAGAACAATTCTCAAGACATTCCAGGCTAGACTTTGGCTCTATGCCAATTTTTCCAATCATCTCCTAGTACTAAGTACATGTTCTGATTGAATATATTTAAATTATACTGTCCAACAGTAAAGAAATTTAGTAAGAGTTTCTCATTTCCAGTGGAGGTGAAAAGGAAGGGCTTAGTGAGAATCAGACATCATTTGAAAGTGCTGTGTGTGTTCACCATGGCAGGGTCTGCTAACTTATTGGTTACAGATAGCCTAAGAATAAAAAACTTGCTTACATATCTAACATTAAAAAAACATCAATCTTCCAAACAAATATTCATAATAAATATGCCCTCATCAGTTCATTCAGTTCTATGTAATTAGGTCACATTCTGCTAAATCTTGAGTTAGCAGACTCAGGAAGCTGTCTGCTTCTTGACTAAAGAAAGCTTGAAAATCCTGACTCAGCCCACTGGCAAGCAACACCATCTGCACACAAGACTCTACTCTTAGAAGATTCAATAGTTTGAAGTATCTGGAACACCAAGACAGCTTTGTTTGTGAGAATCAGTCAACCAAAATCCGTAGAAGAGGTAACACAGGTGAGGTTTTCTTAATTTTCAGATCTGAGGAGAGCTCAGAATAAAGCTACTGACAAGGAAATGAGATTGTGTGCCACAGAAAGCCCTTTCAAACAATGTTTAGGCAAAATGTCTGAGGGTAATGAGTCTATTTTCAAATGTTACACCTGATTTATAAATACATGAATTTTTATAGAGGAAATCTTGTTATAATGTACAGTAATCCTGAGATTATATAAAGAATGTCAAGTAAAGAAATGCAGTAACTCTAGAGTAGGGCTTAGGCATCTGTGTTTTTATAGAATTATGGGTAAGTCTGATGTGCATCTCCAATTTAGAATCACTGGCCTAGAAGATGCTAGATTCAAACTAAAGCAGATTATCAAAAAGACAAAAGAGAATAAGCATTGGAGAAGTGGAGATAAGGGAACCCTTGTGCACGGTTGGTGGCAATGCCAATTGGTGTGACCACTATGGAAAATATGGAGGTTCCTCAAAAAATTAAAACTAGGAGGACCATATAATCCCAGCAGTTCCACTTCTGGGTATGTATCCAAAGGAAATGAAATCATGATCTCAGAAATCTGCACCCCTGTGTTCATTACAGTATTATTCACAACAGCCAAGGCATAGAAACAACAGATGTGTTCATCAGTGGATGAATGCACACAAATGTTCATCCATAAAAAAAGGAAATCCTTCAATCTGTGACTACACGGAAGGACCCTGAGAGCATTACACTAAGTGAATAAGCTAGAGAAAGACAAATAATGTATGATCCCATTTATATGTGGGATCTTAAAAACCCCTGAACTCAGCATAGAATGGTGGTTGCCTAGGGTATGAGGAGGTAGGGAAAATAGGGAGGCATGGGTAAAGGGCACAAACTTCCAGTTATAAGGTTCCAGGGCTCTAATGTATAGCAGGAGGACTATAGTCAATACTATATTATATACTTTAAAGTTGCTAGGATTGTAAATCTTAAATGTTCTTACTATAAAAAAGTGATGTGAGGGATGGATGTTAATTTCATTGTGGTAATCATTGTATAATACAGAAATATCAAATCATCACATTGTATACCTAAATTCACAATGTATAGGTCAATTAGGTCTCTATAAACCTGGGGTGGGGAGGAGGGAAGCAAGTTTATTCCAAGCAAGCATTTAAATAACTGAAGTTGACTGGCAACACTGTTTTTGCCTAATATTATCAGGCAAACTACCACCAGAATTCTGATCAATAGGAACCTATTATGGACCATGAGGGCACTGGACAATCTCTAGGAACTTCCCATGAAAACATACAATTTCTGAAATATTTATGTTAATACATGTTATGTATTCGAATGTAACCTAGGGAAATCTGGAATGTCTTCTGATTTGGCAACTCATTATACAAACCTAATTATTTCTAGCATTACTTTATAGAAATAAATCATTGCAATTTTCTAGAGATCTTCTGGGAAATCTCAAATATAGCTTCAGGTATAAAAGAGACCCTGAAAGGTCTTTTTTCTATATTAAGAATTTGACTTAAGGCAAAAATAGTCAGGAAATTTGGACGTCTGATGAATGTAGGACCTTATACAGACACCTGAAAGTACTTGTTTCCTACTTAAAGTAACAATAAAGCATTTAAAAGTAAACATAAGGATACCACAACTAGAAAGAACCTTAGTTCCTTCATGAGAGGGGAAGCTTTGTTTTTCATTAGGCGTTTTTTCCTTAAATAATCCCACTGGAAAATCTCCACAACTATTTAAGGATAATTTTTAAAAGAAAAAAGGTAAAGGGACTGCTACAGACATAAGACACTTGTCAAAGATATTTAACAAATGAGGGAATCAGAAAAGGTGTTATAACCAGTTCAAAGGAGAATTCAAAGATCACATATAAGCTCATGAGCTATGTTAAAATTTATTCGCTTAAGAGGTACAACACTGGCTTCTCCAGTGGAGGCAGAGAAGGCAATTGAGCATCCAGACGGTATATTTCGCACGTCTACAATATTTGCTTTACTACAAGTTTTCTGCAATGTCCCTCTCTAGAGTTGCAGGACAGCTCAAAGATAATGAAAGATTCAAACTCCACAGAATCAGCTAGCCTCGAAGAATGTGCTCTATACAACATATGCTGTTTCACTGAAGACACCTACTAATCTTTTGGTCCATTCAGAAGTCTTAGTTTCTCCTTCACCCTGACACAGCAAGGGACACCTAGGGCCATATTTGATCAGTCGGCCAGTCTTGTTAGTAGTTACTATCACTTGGTCTGCATACAGAAACACTTAACAAAAGCGTTTCTGTCTTTGATAAGTTCTTAGTGCAATGGTAGAGACAGACCAAGAACAACAACAGAGATAAGCATAGACACTTGTAGGAGGCGGCCCCTAAACTGAACTTTAAGGAAAGTGAAAGCTCTCTGGATTGATAAGGAGTAGCAAAGAAATGGGCAGTGTGGACAAGAAGGGAACAAGAGACAAGGGGCTCTAGATAAATGGTGTGAGCCATACCTGGACGCAAACTAGACAATGGTGAGTTCATGGAACTGCAAGTTCATTCAGGCTTTGGGGGGTTGGGGGTGGGGGGGGAGAAGAGGTTTACCACCATCCTTGATTTGACACAGGAATAAACCCCTGGGTAGCAGTGGTACCCTCTGCTTTAGAGGATTTTAAGGAAAACACATAGTGAACATATAACAGGCAAAGTGTGAGTATTGTAAAAAAATAATTCTCACCCAATTCCAAAAAATGGCTTGCAGCCATTCTAAATATTGCCTATGAATTATTTATAATGCCTGATATAACATTCTGGGATAACATAAGCACACAATTGGGGGTTTGTTAAAATTTAATCCTAACTTAAAAGCTAAGCAGAGGGGACCAAGACCAGAATAGGCAAAGGATTTTCATCAACAGCATATTATTCAAATTAGACAAAACTCTCAAACTCAAAGATTACCGTTTCCCAGATAGGTAAATGCTTACATTGACAGACTTAGCTCTTGTGCTTGATTTTGCCATTTTCAACACAGGAGTAGATTTTCAGTCTTAGTGAGAAGATTTATTGGTCTAAGTGCCACTTTTTGGCACATAGGTCACCAGCCTATCCTAACTCTAAAATTACACCTGGAAACCTATTATAACCAGAGCTGCAAGATGGCTTCAACAGTGAAAAGTTCGAACGCCCCGGCAGAGAAGAGGTCATCATCGAATTTGAAATATTTAAAGTGGATACAAAACTGTTTCAGCAATGCAGACAGTTAAGTGTGTTGTTGTAGGCGATGGTGCTGTTGGTAAAACAGGTCTTCTGATATCCTACACAACAAACAAATTTCCATCTGAGTATGTACCGACTGTTTTTGACAACTATGCAGTCACAGTTATGATTGGTGGAGAGCCATATACTCTCGGACTTTTTGATACTGCAGGGCAAGAGGATTATGACAGATTACGACCGCTGAGTTATCCACAAACAGCTGTATTTCTAGTCTGTTTTTCGGTGGTCTCTCCATCCTCATTTGAAAATGTAAAGGAAAAGTGAGTGCCTGAAATAACTCACCATTGTCCAAAGACTCCTTTCTTGCTTGTTGGGACCCACAATTGATCTCCGAGATGACCCCTCTACGATTGAGAAACTTGCCAAGAACAAACAGAAGCCTATCACTCCAGAGACTGCTGAAAAGCTGGCCCGTGACCTGAAGGCCGTCAAGTATGTGGAGTGTTCTGCACTCACACAGAAAGGCCTAAAGAATGTATTTGACGAAGCAATACTGGCTGCCCTGGAGCCTCCCGAACCGAAGAAGAGCTGCAGGTGTGTGCTGCTATGAACATCTCTCCAGAGCCCTTTCCGCACAGCTGTTGTCAGCATCGTACTAAAAGCAAGATTAAATCAAACTAAAGATTAAAGATTAAAATTCGTTTTTGCAATAGACAAATGCCCTGCACCTACCCACATGCACTCGTGTGAGACAAGGCCCGTAGGTATGGTCCCCTTCCCCCTCTCATTACTAGTTAATTTGAGTAATTGTGTATTGTCAGAAAAGGGATTAGTACTAGTTTTTGTTTTGTTGTTTCAATTTTGTTTGTTTTTGTTTAAAAGCAAGGCATGCTTGTGATGACTCTGTAACAGACTAATTTGGGTTGTTGAAGCTGCTCCTGGGCTCCATCCACTCTGGAGAATGATCTGGGACATTTAGGTTTTGTTTTTGTTTTGTTTTGTTTTTGCGGGGGAGGGAGGTGGGGTGCGGGGAGTGTGTGTGGGGTTTGTTTTTATTTAGTCACGTTTTTTAAATTCATTAACCATTGGACAGCCCTTAAGGGGAGGAGGACGGATTGATTCCACATTCCACTTCCTAGATCTAGTTTAGAAAACTTGTTCCCCACCTGGTGCTCTTAGGAAGGAGTATAGTAAATGCCTCATTTAATAACATATTCCTTTTTGAAAGTTGCCTTTTCTCTCCACCCTTGAGTAGGCCCAGTATTTGATGAAACTCATGAAAGTGGGTGGAAACTGTCTTGCCCCTCCTCTTTTCTAGGATGCACTATATATGTGACTGTGGCTTTCAAGGAAATTTGTTTGCCATTTGATTTTTTTTTTTGAAGTTAATTTCTAACTTTTCACTGATAAATGAAGAAAAGTATTGCACCTTTTGAAATACACCAAATGGATTGAGTACGTAATTAAAAAACATTTTTTTTCCCTGTCAGTCATTGTCTTATATGCTTAGCATAGATGTCCAGCTTAATAGTGTATGATACGGTGTTCCTAGAACACAGCTAAAGACCTGGTAAATCGAGGAAATGTGAGGGGTGGCGCTAGGAGACAGAGGTCTATGGAATGATGCACATCCTCTTTCAAGTTGGGAGGATGGAGACCTGCTTCATGAAGAAGCTGGGGGTGGGGGTGGGGAAAACAACAAGGGGACCAGTCAGGGGAATCCCCTTATTTCTGTTTTACATATAAGGAACCCTAGAGTAGCTAGTTAAGGCTCTCTAGTTTAATTAAAAAAATCATGAAATCTTATGAAGACTCTTCATAAGTGTTAATAGGGATTTTATCCACTTATTTTGGTTGCAGTTTCCAATTTTTAAAAATGTTTAGGTAATCTCCACCTTCCCCAAATCCTAATTCTTGTAGATTCATTAGTGTTGAACCAATGCTTTCTCATGACTCAATTCTTTGTATATGCATTCTTTTCAGATGTATTAAACAAAAAACCCTTCACAAGCCAAAAAAAAAACAGTGAAAAGTTCTTCATAAAAACGGCAGCTACCATTTACCACGTACCAGGCACTTTATTTTTTTTTTTAAGATTTTGTTTATTTATTTGACAGAGAGAGACACAGCGAGAGAGGGAACACAAGCAGGGGGAGGGGGAGAGGGAGAAGCAGGCTTCCCGCGGAGCAGGGAGCCCGATGCGGGGCTCGATTCCAGGACCCCGGGATCATGACCTGAGCCAAAGGCAGACGCCTAACCGACTGAGCCACCCAGGCGCCCCATGTACCAGGCACTTTAAAAACATTTCACATTTAATCTTAACACAACCCTAGGATATATAGGAAGTCATCATGCCCATTTTACAGATGAATAAGAATCATGGAGATTAAGTAACTTGCATAAATTTTTCATGTTCTAACATATGCAACGTAAGAGGAGCTCAGATCCTGATCTACACGGTCCCTCCTAAAGCCCTAAAATGTAGAACCTCTAGAGAAAAACTGAGCTCCCAAGGACTTCTGAATAAAGACATGTATTAATAGTATCTGACTTTATTAAAGGGGACTTTGTTATCTGCCAGGTAAGATCCTGGACCATACCCAGACCTTTCCTTTCACACTGGTAGTGCCCTGGACAAGAACACAAATCAAAGTCCATATGCCTTATGTGTAAATATTAAAAGGATTAAGTCAATCTAATAAGCTATTAAATATGCTCTACACTTCTGCCTTGATAAACGTACTTTAGAAGGCTTGGAAGGTCAGGTTCAAATTTGAAGACCTCAGCTCATAACGTGGCACCCTCTCTCTCCTCTCACCTCCCCCTCCACATACTCTTTCAAGTTCTGGCTCTACCCCACACTGCAAGGCGCCCGACATTCACATATGTGGCCACCTACCTGACATGTTCAAACACTATTCACAACGACCCTCCCCAACCCCCCCAATAGCTGTCCCTTGGCTACTTAGTGCTGTGGTCTGCCTCCAGAGTCTAGATTTAGGAAAAAGTTCTACACAGATCCTGAAGCAAGCTCAGGTCCCTTTGGGAAGAGGATTCTGGGGACCCATGCATGGTCTAGAACATACTATTTAAAGTCCAGTCTTTGAAACCCTGCTGGTCCTTGAACTATTACAGTCTGCACCAAGTCACTAGACTGAAAGCAAGCATTTAGAGCCTTTCACAACAACTGGCATTGCTATAACATCCAAGTATAGGATTTTGTGTTTTACAGAAATATTGGTCATTCATCAATAGGAAATTTCTTAAAAAGGCAGGGGTGGTAGTTCTTACACATAGGTGGATAGAAAAGCTTTGTCTTTCTGTCTAGGAGAAGAGGGGCCTAGTGTACACATCCCTTTGGCCTATAGCCTCACCTCCTATAGGGAGGGGCACAGCCTGGGGAAGGCTCCAGCAAAGACCTTCTAAAAGCATAGGCTTCTTAAAAAAAAAAAAAAAAAAAAGCGGGGGGTGGAATTCTCTTACCCAAGTCTAAGGCAGCTCCTCTGACAACAGCACCTCTTCTGTTTTTTCAATCTTATTTTAACAATCTACATATCTTTAGGGCCTGGTGCTCTGAAGCTGCTAGAACCGTGAAAGCAAGCTCTAGCTGTGAAGTGTGTGGGCTTTGGGGATCCCAGATGACAATAAGCAGATGCATAGCTAATAAGTGGCTAAGAGAAACTAAGCCTCCAGAACTCCTGCTACCAGCCTTCTACTGATTAGCTCCAGCAGGAAAAAAAATCAGGTCAAAGCCAATAAAATTCAGCTATTAATTCAGGACTACTTTGACAGTTCAATGGAAAGATTTTAGATCTCTTGTATTTTTTCTTCTTGCCCCAAACCTCAATTCCTGCTGAAGACACATTCCCTAGCCTGTTTTTCTCTGCCTGTTGATAAAGGGATTTTTAAAGTCAAAAGGAATTTGAGGTCTGTTTCAAAGAAAATGAATTTTTCGGAGTAAAATAGATCTCAAAATACTATTTGCAATCATCTTGATATTATTGCCTGAAGGTTCTGGCCAGGAAGAAATTGTTTTTAAAATGACTTGAGATAAGGAATAAGATTTGCCACTCTTTTTTTCACTCCATAATTCTATTTGTTTAACCTTTAATATGTATTTCTTTCCCTCTCTGCCCACCCCTTTGCATTCCCCTCACTATAGAACACACCCACACCAATAAACCAACAGCTGATGAGAGGTGGAAGAGCTCCGTTTTTAAACATGAAGTATTAACTTAGCAAATTCTTATTTCTGATACAGACCATAGAATAAAAGATTATACTTTTAAAATTAATAAATGCCTCCCTACAATTGACTTGTCTTTATGAAAATGCCCAACTCTAGTACTGCTCCTGGACATTTTCTATTCAAACACAAAATTTGATGGTTGGATTTTATGTAGGCAAGGAGTAAAGAAGAAATCTAGTATCTTTCTTAAGAAGAATTCCACTCACTCTGTCCCACAGCACATACACATCTTGTGACAAATCGACCCTCTTTCGAGGCTGGGGTTTTGTTCCATAGCAAAGATCACTATCAACTTTACATGAAGGTTAAATTAAAGATTGTAAACCAACAAGAGCTTTCAATAGCACACTTAAGATTGCGTAAATAGCGTTCAGTAACACCAATACTTTAGTGAGATGCTAGGTCCCTTAGGTACATACACGATTTTAACCCTGGAATAGTCTGTCAACAATAACCCTTTTTGCTCAAACAGTGACTTGATCTCTGGAGGCATGAAATGATTTAGGTCTATTTTCTCGAACCTTTCTTGGTATTAACTTATTTTAAGGCAGGCCCCTTTTCCTTCCGCTGGACCAGTGATTATAACCTTTAGTGGGCATAAGAATCACTTAATTTTTAAAATGCATATTCCCAGGCCATGCGCCCTAGAGATGGATTCAGTAGGCCTGAGATCTAGCCAGGTGTTTTTTGTTTGTTTGTTTTTTTATAACAAGTATCCTGGGTGATTCCAACATAGTGGTTTCATGGAACAGCCTTTGAGAAACTGTACTAGAATCTTGAATGTTTTAAGTACTGAATGGGTCAAAGAGTGCTTCCTGGCAATTTGAGTTCACTTTATTTTGATGACCAAGGTATCCGTGAGGGGGGTGGTGAGGGGCGGGGAGTGAACCTTCACAAATTCACAAACAAGTACTGAATAATATAACCAAGTTGCCAAAGTAAATTCAGATCCATAGTCAAAGAATTTTGAAGTTGCCAAATTTTAGAAGATGGTCATTTCAACCCTATTAACAGGTACACCTAAAAAATAATTATATAAGGGAAAGCATCTGCTATTCAATAATTAGCATCTAGACATTGTGAAGTTCCCCCTTAAACTTCTAAGTTCCTATCCATAGGAAAGTGAACCCCAAAAGTTAGAGTCCTATCACCCTATAAGGTATTAACCACGTTTGCATCTATGAGCAAATTTATTCCAATACTCTTATCTGACCGATTACATATAAATCTCCACTTCTCGAATTCTCTCTTGAGCCCACCTCACCAGCTGACTAGTTCCTTCATTAAGCAATGGGCTGAATCAAAATACTGATGTGTATTCATTTGTAGGCAAGTCAGGTTTTTATTTCGAGTTGTGCTTCCACAGCTTTAAAGGTTCTACTGAGATGCACCAATGCACTTACCTGCCAAAGCCCATTAAACCCTGTTGGTCAAGAAATACAATTTCTCGTGCTGCTTCAACCCAGGCACATCTTTTCTTGGTGCCCAAGGTGAATTTCAAGCAGCAGGAGACTCTTACTGTTTCTCTTTTTAGTCTCCTGCCTGTGTTTTGTTTTGTTTCTGGTTCTTGGCTACATTTGGTTCTGACTAGTCTGTGCACAGCCAAAATACTATTTCCCATTGGTAACAGCAGTAGGGATATGGTTTTATGGTTTGACAGTGTGGTTATCTCTATCAAGATGATAGACATCTGCTGTCGGGAGAGAGCTTTGTCCCTTGATGTTCTCTTGTCAATTAAGAAAATATTTTGCACACATTAAATAGGAAAACAGCTTAGAAGAACGGGTGACTGTTTACCTTGATCTGTGGCTCAGATAGGATAAGTGATGTATCTGTGTTTACTATTGAGAAAAACCTTTAACCTCTCACTGTATATTACTTGAAGTATTGCCCTACCTCTGAAGGGTATAAATTAGACAATCTCAAAAAGCCTGTTTTCTGTTTGCTTATAGAGATTAATAACTGTTACATAAGTGGAACATTCCTAAGATTTCTCCAGAAAATAAACTGAATTTTAAATATGACAGCCTTTTAAGACAAAACAAGTAAACTGCTTGCCCAGAAGCATGGTTCTATAAGAATTCAAGTTCACATAATCAAGATGAACCACTGGATAAGACTAGTTTGATAGTCTGTGTTACGAAGACAGCAGTGTATTTTTTCGTGATTATAGCATAGCTCAGTATTATAAAAGAATACATTTTTAAGGATTGGATTCTGTTTTTATGAATTTCCAAAAACTTCTTATACTGGCTTATTGATCTAATAAGCTAATACTCCTATATTAAGATTATGAAAAATATAAGGCAGCCCTAGCCATCCCTTGACAGCAAAGGAACCAAACCCTGTCTCCAACAGGCAAAGAGCCATTGCAGACAACTGGACTGATGGCAGATGTGGCTCAGCAACACCTAGGAGATCCCCCTGAAGTGCCTGGTTCTGGGAACAGAGGACACTGCACTGCAGGGCGCTACAGGACCTCTTCTTCATAAGGCCACAACTTTCAAGATCAGGAGACTTAGCGGACTCTGCAAAATGAGAAAACAGGACTATGTCCCAAATGAAAACAAGACAAAAATCACAGCAAAAGAGCTAGATGAAAGATAAGCAATATGCCTGATCCAGAAGTCCAAGTAATGGTCATAAAGATGCTCACTGGACCTGAGAAGAGTGGAGGATCTTGTGAGACCTTCAACAAAGAAAGTATAAAAAAGAACCAATCAGACTTGAAAAACTTTGAAACTGAAATTTAAGATACACTAGAGGGCATCAATAGCAAAAGCAGAGGAACAGAGGAAGCAGAACAGACTAGTAACCTGGGAGACAGACTAATGGAAAGCAACCAAGCTGAAGAGAGTAAAGAAAGAATAGGTTAAGGGAACTGAGCAACACCATCGAACATAATAACATTCACATTATAGGTTCCCCAGAAGTAAATGGGGCAGAAAATTTGAAATAGCTGAAAACTTCCCTGATCTGGGGAAGGAAACAATCATTCAGATCCAGGAGGCACAGAAAGCCCCCAACAAAATCAACCCAAGGAGGTCTGCAACACCACACACAGTAATTAAAATGGCAAAAAGTAGTAATAGAATTTTGCAAGCAACAGTTACATGCAAGAGAAACCCCATAAGACTATGCTAATTTTTCAGCAGAAACTTTGAATAGATCATGCCACTCCCTTCTGGCTACAAAGTGCTGAAAGGGGAAATTCTACCGTCAAGAATGCTCTATCCAGAAAGACCGATCATTCGGAATAGAAGGAAAGTGTTTTCCAGGCAAACAAGAGTTAAAGGAATTCACCGCTAAACCAGCCTTACAAGGAAGGCTAAAGGAAATTCTTTGAGTGGAAAGGAAAGGCCACAATCAGGAGTAAGAAAATTAGGAAAGAATTTCACAGGTACATACAAACGTACTAGAAGTAGACCAATCACTTATAAAACCAGCACAGAGGTTAAAGCACAAAAGCAGTAAAATCAGTTATATCTATAAAAATCAGTCAAGGGATTCACAAAGAGGATGTAAATTATGACATAGACCTAACACACGGGGAGAGTAAAAAAAATTTTTAAAAGCTCAAGTTCTATAGAGTTTCAGCTTAAACACAATTTGTTAGATCCCTCGTTAACTAAATCTCAGGTGGATTTTAGGCAGTTTATTGGGTAATCTTCAGACACCGGGATAACTTCTAAGCAAAACACTGAAACTCAAGCACAAACTTAATATACCTACCTTTGCTTAAGATATTTGAATTACAATTTTGAATGTTACTAGAGATGCATATTCTTGCCACTGTAAAAAATGTATAAAACTGGATATTTATGGCTATTTGGACTGAGCTTTGCTAGTTGCCTAAACGGTGATAAGCAATTACCAATTACCTGCCTCTCTGCAAAAATGGAACTTACTTTTGTAAAAGTTCTATGGGAAATTGAAATTATACCAGGAGCATGAACATCAAAGAAATATAACCATGTGTGCAAGGTAATGCGATGGGACTTTTTTCCAGGAAAATTAGAAAAGTAAGGTCCTCCAGAATATGAAGCATAATGGCGAACAAAATTTGAGTTTGTATACCAAGTTGTAGATGTTTTGAGGGAACCTTAATTTTATTTACCTTGGTTTATAATACCTGAGTCTTAAGAAGAGTAATGAAATGTTAATTTTGACTAAGTTTGCTTAGTTTTAATGGAGTTATATTCACATTACTTTGTAAAAGAGCTTGAGAACCCTTTACTGCCAAATACTGTATTGATACAAACTAGAACTTGGCCTTTCTCACTATTAAAAATGGCAAGTAATCTTGAAATATTTAGTCTTAATAGGCAGTAAAATGGCTCTTCTTTACCTCTGGATAATCTGTCCAAATAGGATTCTACTCACCAGGAAAATTTTCTGTGCTTCATGCTGCTTTATCAAGTTTTTTTTTTTTTTTTTTAAAAGATAACATCTGCTCACTCATGAAAGTGCTAAGGTCAGAGATGGAGTTGCACATGGACAGATGTGGAGACTGTTGGCATGCGGGGATCAACACCTGTGAAGAGGGCAGGGCAGCAGCAGAGGACACTAGCAGGAATTGGGGATGTAGGCCCCACAACACTTCGACCAACCCCACAGGGAGCTCTGGAACTTGGCTCATCAGAACATCCAGTGTTAAGCCCAACTGGCCAGGCTCTCTACCTGGGATCACTGGATATGGGCCACCCTAGGAAAGAATGTGCTTGGACAAGGCAGCAAAGAGCTCAAGGCTACATGCTGACACATAGGTAACAGCTCCGTCCCTGAAGGGCAACCTGGGCAGCGCATCCTTGTGTCCACCATGATTCCCTGCAGTCATGTTCCCTCTACTATGCTCATTTTGAAATACTAGATTGTATTCAATAGGTAGCCAAGTACTTTAGATCTCAGGAAACCATGGAGCCTCTCTTAAGAAAGCTCTTGGGGCGCCTGGGTGGCTCAGTTGGTTAAGCGACTGCCTTTGGCTCAGGTCATGATCCTGGAGTCCCAGGATCGAGTCCCACATCGGGCTCCCTGCTCAGCAGGGGGTCTGCTTTTCCCTCTGACCCTCTTCCCTCTCGTGCTCTCTCATTCTCTCTCAAATAAAATCTTTAAAAAAAAGAAAAGCTCTTGGAACTCTTGATTTGCCTTCAAGGGCAGAACCCCTATTTAGAAAAACACAAATTTCAAAGTATTTGGTCATCTAAAGCTGAGATTTCGCATTCAGCCTCTGGATATTTTTTTTGCCTTATCAAAAGAGGAATACCATAAAAGGTAGGGCATGTTTGGTATGCTCTATTTCTCAGCTCAACACAATTGTAAGAACAGTAAGTTAAATGAGAAATGTACAGATTAAGTATTCTAAAAGTTGGTTAACATTATATTTTTAGTGTTTCTTAAAGTGTGGTCCCCAGACAAGCAGCATCAGCATTACCTGGGACCTTGTTAGAAATGCAGATTCTAGAGCCCCACCTCAGACCTACCAAATGAGAAATTCTTCGGGGTGGAGTCCAGCAATCTGATAAGGTTTGAAAGCTATTGCCTTATAGAACTCACTGAAAGGCCATCAATGCCCATTATAAATTCCTACCCTCAGAAGAAACAGGAAAGATTTATATATTTCATTGCAATAAAGAACTTTACACTATGTTTTTAGGTTATTGGTTACTTCAATAAATTAATCCCAGCAGTTAGCCCCATTATCAAACAGGTTTCTGTCCTACCCTGATACCTGACTGAAAACTCTAAGCTACAGGCATGAATTTGTATTTTCAACATAGAAATATGGTCTCATCAACTCATGGAAAGGTCGATGCCAGAGATCAAGGCAAAAAAAAAAAAAAAAACAAAAACAAATAAAACTCACAGATCCGGCATCACTTGGACAATTCCTGAAAACCATCGGGATTTGCAAAACTCTATTCTAGAAGCAGACAAGCTCGTGAAGAAGTTTCTAGCAGACTAAATGAACCAGTGAGAAATTTCACTGTAGCTATTTTAATATATTTAGTATTTAGTGTTTTATTTTCTAATCTGTATAGGAAAAAATCTTTTTAAAAAGTCTCTCAGGGCGCCTGGGTGGCTCAGTTGTTAAGCACCTGCCTTCTGCTCAGGTCATGATCCCAGGGTCCTGGGATCCAGCCCCGCATCCGGCTCTCTGCTCAGAGGGAAGCCTGCTTCTCCCTCTCCCGCTCCCCCTGCTTGTGTTCCCTCTCTTGCTGTTTGTCAAATAAATAAAATCTTTAAAAATAAAAAGTCTCTCAAATTAGTAGACCATGCTTCTGTGGATTGAAAATGACCATTTGGTAAATCTCTTAACCAGGGCGCCTGGGTGGCTCAGTGGGTTAAGCGTCTGCCTTCAGCTCAGGGTCCTGGGATAGAGCCCCGCGTCAAGCTCCCTGCTCAGCGGGGAGTCAGCTTCTCCCTCTCCTGCTCCCCCTGCTTGTGCTCGCTCTCTGAAATAAAAATCTTAAAAAAAAAAATTTCTTGTTAACTTCAGAACTCAGATACTTTTACAGAATCTTTTAATGAAAATATGGTTATTTGCTTCTCCTTTTAAGGAGGATACGGTAATTTATTCAGTGAGTCTGTCCTTACTAGGGTGTAACTACAAATTAATTGTGCAGCTAAGACCAGATCTAGAGTATCATATTGGAATTGATTTTAGGATTAAAGGATTCTTATTTGATATGGTATTAACAAGCTTATCAATAAAAATCATACTTGATATATGAAGCCAATGGCTAGCAATCCCTTGTAGGAAAACTGGCATGGAACCTGGCCTATTGCTTAGGTCACAGTGATAAGGCCACTTTCCAGTAGTCAGCAGCTTATAAAATGTTGGGACTATCTAGGAGATAGCATTTCACCACAACCTATAGGCACCGTAGGCATTGCGAGTGAAATTTCACAAAGGGAGATTCTTGACCTTGGTTTCCAAGACTCAAAACAGAAGAGCAGAATAGAGGCTTTTAAAGGTCCAAGCCAAGATTCCTTTAGAAAATTCAAGAGTTCATTTTTTCATTAGTTTACAAAAGACTGCATGCAGTAAGAGATGTAAACACATATAAGGCTAACTTATTAATAAACTTTAGGGATTATTTATGAGGGGATGGGGAAGCAGTGGAGAAAAATTCAAAATCTAGAAATAAAATCTTGATAATGGATATCCTTTCAGTGTCCTTGTTTAACTAAAGATTCTATAAATATCTAGGAGAATGCACCTATATGTTATTTAATATTTAGTCAGAGTATGGATATTTTGAAATTACTTGATAATGTGTAGATTTCGGTTCAGTAAAAGTTATCTTTGTAAGCCATTAGCTTTTTAATCTATTCACACAAATTTCAGCATTCCTTGGACTGACTAGAGAAGTCTATTTTTCAAATTCTCCTTTGAACCAGCCTTACTAGGTTATTGGTTTCCTTATTAAGGAGTTGAATAGTATCTTTGACATGTGCTCATTTTACATTTGCAAACAAAACAAACCAAAATTTGTGTTTTTTTTTTTTTAAACACTTTTGAAAATCCTGCTGTGATACTTGGGATCAGGTAAGTTTGGAATTCAGAAATCAGATTTTAGAAAGTGCAGAAATATCTACTTCTATAATATAAAAATACATATAAAATATACAACTCACAGCAGCATGTGGGACAGTAGCCCATAAACAAACATCTTAAGGTTTCTTCAGTGAAACATATGTACTCTATTGGATGAAAGATTATAAAGGTTAAATAAAAATTATATAAAGATTATAAAAAGATTATTTCAGGTTTGGTTTTACCAATGAATGAGCCCAGGGCAAGTCAGGATGCTACCAAATAAATAATGAGAGATTTGTCAATTTTCAGCACTTGGATTTTGGTAGGCAATTAAGGGATTGCCTACAATTTCTATTACTATCTCAAACTACATTTATCCAGTTACAGGGGACTCATGTCAAAGGTAATAAGAAAAAGAGGAAGTGTGAAGCCTTAGAAACCATTTATAATTTAATATCCTAGAATGCAATCCAATAGGATTGACTAATAGTCAGAAAATGTAACATTCTCAAAATAATGGCTGGCACTCCATGATCTGTGTTGAAAAAGACTTTATTTGATTACTGGGGTTCCTGATTATAAACAGCAAACAAAACTAAAAACAAATATAAATCGAACTTTCTGAAGTTTAAAACAGGTAACTTTTCCTATAGCAATACTTCACGGCAAATATAAACCTCTATATAAAACAAGTATTTTTCAGTCTAAGTGAAATGCTTCAAAGCAACACATTCAGAGAAACTAAATGCCAATTTATTAACAAGATGAAAAGGGCTTTGTCAAGGTGTGAGAAATGTACTCTTCAATGAAGTGTACTCTACACTGGGGATTAAAAATTAGAGACTAAGTTAAAATATGGATAACTCTAGAAAAGCAGTAATAGAACACAAGTTTTTTTTGTTTTTTTGTTTTTTTGTTTTTTTAAAGATTTTATTTATTTGACAGAGAGACAGCGAGAGCAGGAACACAAGCAGGGGGAGTGGGAGAGGGAGAAGCAGGCTTCCCGCCGAGCAGGGAGCCCGATGCGGGACTAGATCCCAGGACTCTGGGATCATGACCTGAGCCGAAGGCAGCCACTTAACAACTGAGCCACCCAGGCGCCCCAAGAGGAAGTTTTACTACAAAGAATTAGTTTCACTACAAAGTTCTATTGTACCTTGTATATCACAATTTTTTCATAATTTATATAATAGTTTGAATATTGAGGACTTTGAATTTCAAAATACTAATTTCCTTAACTTTCTTCTTAGCAAACGGGGGAGGTGTGTGTGTGTGTGTGTGTGTGTGTGTGTGTTAAGGAAAGGATCAAGAGGAAGGCAGAGATTTCTGGTTTTTGTTTTTTTTTTTTTTTTATAAAGATTTTATTTATTTACTCATGAGAGAGAGAGAGAGAGAGAGGGGCAGAGGGAGAAGCAGGCTTCCCGCGGAGCAGGGAGCCCGATGCGGGACTCGATCCCAGGACCCTGGGACCATGACCTGAGCCGAAGGCAGACGCTTAACGACTGAGCCACCCAGGCGCCCCAATTTCTGGCTTTTTAAAATGATATTTATGATTATCCCCTTATTTCTTCCCTTCTCATTCCACAAATTTACCAGAAAAGAGAGGGGAGCTCTGGACGAACTGGAGACCTGGGGTCAAATTTTACGGACACTCTTCTACCATCCTAGGGATTTGTAAAAATGAGCTTGTGTATCTTGTGTCTGTAGATCATCTACCCATCCATCATCCAAACATATATTCTAACAAATACATTCCCACTGTATAATTTTCACACCTAACCATCCACACTCCAACAGTATTACTAGAACTCCTGTAACAGGATTTGATTTGCAAATGCAAAGGGAGGAGAAAGGGCCTTTGTGGATTCAAAGTTCTGCCTAAATGCCATCACTCTCCAAACATCCTATTAAAAATAGGAAAGCCCAGATCCTTTTTAACACTGAGGAATATTTATTGAATGCTTAATGAAGGATTTATTTGAAAAGCTTATACACCAAACCTTTCAATATGGTGAGAAAATTTTAGAAGCTATTAATCCTCTATACCTGGTCATTTAGGAGCTAGCTGTCCCTTATGTGTTAGTTCACCTTTCCTCTAGAAACAGATCTGTGGCTTTAATTTACATTCTGTATTTAATACATGCACACACTAAATATATTTATAATACATTATTCTTCATTTTTTAGTTGAGGATTTGTCCATGATACTCTCCTTGCTGTCCTCTGACATCTTCAATTTTTCCATACGCTGTTCATGGATTAGTTTTCTACAAAGACAGCCCCTGGTGGTATTCCCTCTACAAGTTTTCCATCAACACAAGACTTAGTACGTATTTTGTTCATGTATGTTACCCCAGCTAAATTATACATGAAATCCCCAACTGGCTAATAGATAAACAAGCTACTAGGGAAGAAGGGAAAAGGGAAATAATGTTTGACAAAATATTAAGGAGTCCATGATTTTACACAGTGAACTTAAGGTATGAATTGCAGAATCTTCAGATTAAGGAGGCTGAGAAATCTATACAATTGGCATAGTCTGATGCCAAGAAACCGCAGCTTCCATGCAATCGTCATGGGTGGAACAGAACAGATTCCTGAAAAGGGCAACAAGCTGGAACCAGGACAACAAACCAGGAGAATCTAGGCAGGTCCTGGACTGCAAGTGGCTAATTAACTCATTTGAAGAGAGGCAGAAGTTCCTAATAGAATCCTGCTATGTAGATTCTCATTACTAGGTCTCTAAGACAAGTGGCAGGTCTAAATGTGACACACAGATACTGAAATTACCCCATCTCCCAGCCACCCCAACCCAGTGTCAACACCACCCCCTCCTTTGGGTAGGGTCTCTGTAGATCTAGAAAAAACAAAACAACAAGAAAAACCAAAAAACCACAACCCAACAACAACAACAAACAAGAGTGCTGCACAGGACTCAAAGTTCACTCCTGTTCTTCCACTGCTCCCAAGTCCAACAAATGCCCTGCCACAGCCTTAGCCGCCTGCACTCCTATAGGAACGCTCGGCTCCCAGGCACAGACGTCCCTGCCCACATGCTTCAAATCTGGGCCGGACTCGCCATTTGCTTTAGCAAACAGAATGTAGTGGAGGTAATGTGTGCCTTTACCCACTACGGCCTCTTAGACCTCTACAACCACCAAGAGAAAAAGGCCAACTAGCCTGGAGTGCCAGACCACATGAGCCAGTCACCGCTTTCAGCCCAGGTGACAGAAAGCCAACGCTCAGAGGCAGATCCCCACAGACGCAGAGGCCGCTGACCAGCTGGGGCCAGCCTCAAGTGCGGACCCAGAGTATAGATCACATACTTGGTTACTTTAAGCCATTAAATTTGGAGGTAGTTTGTTACACGGTAATTAACAGAATATGCTACCCATGAGAAGTTGCCCAGATCGCAGGTAGCTCTAGATCAGTTAACTATACAGCAGACATATTTGAGCCTTCTAGGATAGATCTTACTGTATTAGAATATTAAAAGTGTTCTAGTACTGTATTATCTTACTAGGCTATTATATTGAATTACATTATTATAGATCCCTTTTCAGAGTACAGATATTCCTGGGGAAGCCAGGTCAGTGGTGGGGATAAAGCGGCAAGGAGGACATTACACCTAGATGCACACCGAATCAGAACACACGGTTCCTTCTAGCAGCCAGGGCTTGCTGCTCAGTCCATCTCACCTTGCTAAACTTCATCCTCCCTCACGATTTTTCTCCAAGTTCCTCCTGTCTGGCTTTCACTAAGGCTCCAGTTCTTTCACACGTATCTTTCTATACTTTATCACTTAGGAGGCCTACAGATGTAAGCACCTAAATTGGCTATCGATAGCAAGAAAACGTATTTTCTCATATACCAAGAAATCCAGATGTTGAGCTCCAGGTTTGCTTAGTTCAGCAGCTCTAAAATATCATCAGGAATTTCTCTTTCCACACAACTGTTTAATACATCAGCTTGGTCCTCAGAATAGCTCCCAGGCACCACATAGTTGCCACGAATACAGACCTCAGATCTAGACATGGTGACCGCTCTTCCCAAGTGCATCTTTTTAAGAGCCACAAAGTGTTTCCCAGAAGGCCACCGGGAGAACTCCTCTCAGATCCTATTGGCTAGAATTGTGTCACATGCCTTTTTCTAAACTAGTCATTGGCAACCGGTATGGTATAATCGTGATTAGCTCCAGTAAGCATTAACCCTGTTAGCAATGTTTACTAAAATACTTAACCCCTATGTAGGCATGATCTCAAATAATTTTTGTGGTGTTCAGAGGCTCTATGTAATTTGGCATATTTGCCCTAAAAGCCTGCTTTCTGCTCATTTGAGGACTTTGGGGACAAAATTTCGCCCTTCTCTGCATCCACACAGCCAGTATTCCCTATTATGTGTGGCTTTAGAGAAGCACTACTCTGTGACTGGGGTCAGAGATCCCCACAATTTCACTCCCTGGTTCTACTCTTCTAACTCAAATTCAGCTCAAATTTGGTCCCTGGACCAGCAGCATCAGCATCACCTGGAATTTTCTTTTTTTAGGACCCCATCAGAAAATCTGAGGGTATGACCCAGCTGTATTTAACAAGTATTTCAAGTCCTTCAGATGTTCCCTAAAAGTGAGAACCACTGCCTACGTATTAGCAATGTGGCTTTGGGTAAGATACTTAGCCTCAGACTGTCCATCTTTAAAATGGGGTAGTAAGAGCTCTTGAAGGGTTATTGCAAAAATTAAGAAACTATATGTAAAACACTTAATGCAGTGTCTCTGACATGGACATACTAAGTACGGTGCCGGCAAATAGAATAGATGTTAGCATATCTTCACATAAAGCTTTGTATTTAGATGTATATACAACCCTAAAGAAGGTGTGTAAATACAATAAATGCATTATAGATTTAATATATACATCTGTTATTTTGATTTATTGATTTTCTAGCTTTTTAGTTTTATTAATATAGTGCATAGGTCAAAACCTTATAAAATAGCACCTCCCCACCACTTAGCTATGTTTTAGCTAACTTATTTTCATATTAGATGCACGGGCTTTATTTCTTAATTTCAGACATTCCTATCATGAGGATTTCATTTTCTTATAGTATCATCTCCAGTTCCTATTGCTTCACCTCCTTAGTCTTGTCTCCATATATAGCTAATATTCTTCATACCAGGACTCTGTAAATGTAGTTATTTAAAAAAAACAATTTACCATGACAATGTTCGTCCTATACTTCCTTTGGAGGCTATAAATGCTCAATATTCCAACAGTTCAACTGATTCAACAGCTTAGGAAAATGCTTCTCCATACTTCCTATGCAAATAACAGCAGATAAACTATCTGTTCCATTTTTCCCTAGAGAACATCCTCCTGGAGTTTGGATTGCAGAGATTCCCCCACATTCTTACCGTGTGTTGGAGGGACTCTTTCCTGACCCTCAGCTCATCGTCTTCACCTGGTGCTGTCCATCCTGGTGGTGTAGGTCTTCCAACAGCTTCCTGAGAAGGTGGACAGCAGAGGTAAAGGTTTGGAGTTCTTGCGTGTTTAAAAATTTTTCACACTTGAGGGTCCACTTGATTGTGATTAGAATCCCAGGTTAAAAATCATTTTTCATCAGAATTAGAAGGTATCTCTTGTACTTACTACCTTCTAGGGTAGAATTCCAGGTTTCCCCCCCCAGTTCACTATATTCGCCCGTTTTAGTTTTCTGTAAGTTTTCATCTTTAGTGTTACTACTGAGCAACAGGTTTTCATAGGAGTCTTTTATTCACTGTAACAAGCACTCTGAGGGCCCTTCACTTTTGGGAAGTTTTCTAGCATTTGGGAATTCGCTCTCCTCCGGTTTTTGTTGCTATCTCAACATTTCCCCCTCCTTTTTAAAATTATCAGATCACAAATTTGTCTTTCAGATTTTTAAAAAAATGTTCTCAGCATTGCTCCTACCTCCAATTTTCTCCTGTGTTTGTTTTGGTTGGTTTTCATGTTGGAGGCTTTCCTCAAATAGCTCATGGTCCTTTGATAACCTTATATAATTTAGAAGGAGGCATTAATATAATGCTGTTTTGGTGGGTTTTGACCAATTTTTGAGACTTTGGATTTTACTTGTAAGACCATCAGAATGACAGCTGGAGAATTCTTTGCAGACCCTCCAAGGGTCAATAGCTGTTTCCTATGGTGTTTCTTAGGTGGGAAAAAATTTTAAAATCTTCCAATTTTCTGCCCAGGTGTACAGGTTCCAAAAAAACAGATGAAGGGAATACCTAAAACTAATGTAACCTTGTGGGTCAACTCTACTTCAATTAAGATGCACGCCCCCCCCCCCAAAATAGATGGAGCTAGAAAAGCTGCCATTCAGTATGTAAATTTATAATCTCCAACTGTTCAAGACAAAAACCATCAAGAAAATTGCCCATTGCACAGGAGTGTGACCAATATGCTGTACTGACCCACGTTATACAAGCTACTTTAGGACTTGGAAAAATCTTTGATTTCCTTAACACATCTAATAGCACCTGTTATGTACTGAACGGTCTTCTCCCAAAATTCCTATGTTGAAGTCCTAAACTCCAGGACTCAGAACTGAACAGTATTTGGAGATAGGGCCTTTAAAGAGTTAAGAGGAGGCCTTTAGGGTGAGCCTGAATCCAATTTTTTTTTTTTTTTTTTAAAGATTTTATTTGACAGAGAAAGACACAGTGAGAGAGGGAACACAAGCGGGGGAGTGGGAGAGAGAGAGAGAAGCAGGCTTCCCGCTGAGCAGGGAGCCCGATGTGGGACTCGATCCCAGGACCCTGGGATCATGACCTCAGCCGAAGGCAGACACTTAACGACTGAGCCACCCAGGCGCCCCAATCCAATCTGTTTTTAACAAAGGAGATTGGCACAAAGGAGAAACATCAGGGATTCTCCTGCACAAATGAAAAGCCACCTGAGGACACACGAAGAACATGGCCATCTGCTGGCGAGAGGAAAAAGCCTCAGGAGAAACCAACCCTGCCAATGCCTTGATCTTGGACTTCCAGCCTCTAAAGCTGTGAGGAAGTTTTTTTGTTTTTAATTCACCCAGTCTGTAATATTTGGTTATGGCAGCCCTGGCAAACTATTATAGTGCCCACCTGTACATAAGTTGCTAATCAGTATTCATTACTGAATAACTGATTTGACTAATTGGTGCCCTGCCCATATGCTCTCATCTCCTACGATGATGTTATCTATAAAGTGCTCCCATACATAATAGCTTCCCTCATCCCTGGAGGCCAAGGGAGTGAGGAGGGCAGGCCACAGTTCATGCTCCTGGGGCCATACTCAACCAAGGGACCACAGTGGTGGTCTGGCTTCCTCACCCCTCAATGGAACAATTCCAGCATGTGTCTCTCAGATTCCCAGCAGAGCTGAGCACCCATTGCCCACTACACTCCCACTGTTGGATCTTAAAACTGAAGGATTACATGGGGGAGAAATCCAAAGGAAAAAAATGCAACAATGATTATTTCAAAATACATTATCCTTTATCCCTACATTAATAAAATTTTGATCTGCAGTTGCTCCTGCCTTTTCTTACAGGTGTCAGCTGTAAAGGGCTGCTCTCAAATCAGACTTAAGTCACATAGAAGGTTTGCATAAGGGCTTGGAAAGAATTCGAAATATATTCATTTTATTA
>NC_138381.1:39999778-40017758 GCF_054177405.1 Leptonychotes weddellii | reverse complement strand
GGGGCTCGATCCCAGGACCCTGTGATCATGACCTGAGCCGAAGGCAGACGCTTAACGACTGAGCCACCCAGGCGCCCCAGATTTAGGTTATTTTTAACGTAACCATTACCTTTAAAAAATAAGTATTTTTCGGGGCGCCTGGGTGGCTCAGTTGGTTAAGCAACTGCCTTCGGCTCAGGTCATGATCCTGGAGTCCCAGGATCGAGTCCCACATCGGGCTCCCTGCTGAGCAGGGAGTCTGCTTCTCCCTCTGACCCTCTTCCCTCTTGTGCTGTCTCTCATTCTCTCTCTCAAATAAATAGATAAAATCTTTAAAAAAAAAAAAAAGTATTTTTCTTTGAACAGAGGAAATTCTAGACTCCCAAGTCCAACTATATTCTTATACACCATCATGTAATGGACTAATTGAGAAGAAGGAAGAGGAAAAGTCAGGGAGGTTGGCAGTTTAAGGGATGACATTATTCCCAGAACGTGGTGTAGGAAATCCCGGTTTCTAATCAAAATCCTCTGTTGTAACTAAACCTCCCTCATGATCCTATCATGAAGATTCAAAGAATTTATGAGAATGTATCTGAACTTAAAAGTTACTCAAAATGGTTTCTTCTCTCATTTTCTGTCCACCCTCTCTCCACTTGACCCACAACTTTTCCCCTTACATTTCCTGCTTATGAACCACAATTGTTACCTAGTACATTTTTTACATATGAGAGACCCTCTGTATTTAGAATGCGGTAGGCATTCAGAAATATTATAAAATGATACATTAGTAAAACCAATCTTGATTTTAAAAAAATCTACTGATTTACTCTGCAGTAACATGAAATTAAATGTATTTGTACCTCTTTATCCATCTACTCCACAGAAGTGGGTGTAACTGAAGTGTTCTAATACATAATTTTTGTGCCATGGTTTCTTCACGCTCCTGGGGCAGATTGTGAATCCCCGTAAGCATCCCTGAAAGTTGATACTCACTCTACCATCTCCAAAACAAAAACAATGGGAAATTAGATCTAAACTGATATTCCCACTTGACTATCTATCTTACAGTGTCTTCTATGCATTGATTCTTTTAGCAACAGAAAAATCACAAAACATTATCTTAGGAAGTCTAACACATGCTCAACTTATTCCTAACATGTAGAAATATGAGATCTGACATTAAAACCTGAAATTTCTCCTATTAAGAAAGAATCTGTGAAAATTATACTGTATGTGTGCATATAAGGATGTCTGAATGTTCTATTCAAATCTCTTACTAGAAATGAAAGTATTATGTAACCTCCTCTCAGGAAAAAATGGCCTCTGAGTCTACACAGCTTTCCACCCTCTCTGTTAGGTTTTAAATTCTTAACCCAAAAAGTCCGGTCACTCTCAAATTCCTACATCACTGTCTTGCCACACCGCCTGACATTTCTGATACCAGCATCATTCCTTAGGGACCTTTAGAAAACTTGGTCATTTTAACTTGTTTTAGGCATTGTTAAGTTCTTGGGTGCTTTGGTCTGTGAAGCAAGGAATTTGTTAGAATTCTTTTGTCCCATTAAACCAGTATCACTAACTCTCATAAAAGAAAGCATGGTTCTGCAGGAACAAAGTCCAAAAGCCATGTAATTCTATCTGGAGGGAGAACAGGGAAAGGGGAAGTTAGGTTGTCTATGAAAGACCCTTCTGGGATGGGTAGCACACAGCAGGACAGAACATGATCCCCTTCTGGGATGGGTAGCACACAACCCCACAACACTGAAGCAGAAAATAGACTTTCCCATTTTGCCCAGGCTTGACTACCTCTGCTCCCTTACAAACGGCACTTGGGCGCCAATTATGTGCTGTGAGTTTCTACTGCCTTTGCATTTTGTTTAAAACACTTCAGCTTCCATGAAGGCACATGTTGACCTAAAAAAGGCATTCATAAATTCTGCCTTCATGTTGGAAAAACCATCATGTAGATAGTCACTGCTACTCAAGAGCTTTGAAGGTTTTTTTATTTTTTAAGCAATATTCTGCCTGCGGCCAATTGATAAGATGGCATCTCATTATATGAAATTAATTTCTACCTAGAGAGACCTCCTAGTCCTTGTGTCTGTTATCTTTAAGGCTGCCCCTCCTGATACCAACCACTGAATGGGACCCTAGAGACATCTAGGAGCCTATACCTGGTCTCTCAGAGCCCATATCTAAGCCCGTGTCAAGTTCAGATTTTCCTTTCCTCAATTTTTTTTTTTCCATTCATCACTCAACCGGTATTTACACAGTGCTTACAGTGTGCCTACCACTGTTCTAGAACACCGGGATATGGCAGCGAGCAAAACAGACCAAAGTCTCTGCTTACACTCTAATTGGGGGAAAAAGACAAGTTCAGTGTGGTAGTTGGCAGTGATGAAGAGGACAGGTTGCGCAGGGCTTGGGAGCAAAGGGGATTCAGATTAGGGGAATGAGGCATGACGTGAGGTTCTCAGCTTCTTGTGGCAACTGATGTAAACAGGGATAGGGGGACATAATGGGGTGATCATGTTTTCAAAGCAAATGCTGTTGTAAGGCTGGAAGGGAGAAATGTAATCCAAGCAGTGTGGAACTACAATCCAGGAGCCTCTTTACTCTTGCAAACAATGACACAGAGACAAAGGAGGGGACAGAAAAGTGGCCTTCTTATCCGGAGTCAGGGAGCTAGAGGGCTCCCTCCTGCCTCCTTTGTTCATTGACAGACTCTTTCCTAAATTCCCCTCTGGATTCTTTTTTTTTTTTTTTAAGATTTTATTTATTTATTTGAGAGAGAGAGAATGAGAGAGAGCACATGAGAGGGGGGAGGGTCAGAGGGAGAAGCAGACTCCCCGCCGAGCAGGGAGCCCGATGCGGGATTCGATCCAGGGACTCCAGGATCATGACCTGAGCCGAAGGCAGTCGCTCAACCAACTGAGCCACCCAGGCGCCCTTCCCCTCTGGATTCTTATCCAGATCGTTGTCATCTAGAGATATTAAAATAGAACATTTCTTCTTTAAAATCCCCGAAGAAATTACTATAAATACACTTGCGACATTTTTGCACGAAGTTAAGAAAGCACAAATGCAAAAATTCTGATGTCCTCCCAAGGAAATTAAATAATATCCATAACTAACTTTACTCTTTTTTTTTTCATTCATATCCAAATGGGAAAGAAGAAAAAGTACCAATTATTTCTGTTCCTGGCATACTCTGATTAAACTGTGTGTCTCTAACTAGAAGCTACCTACTCAAATTGAGGGGAAAAAATGTATTTAGCTTTCAAAACATAACCGACACCACAAAATTATAACTAAGTCCCAGGGAGCAGTGGCAGGAAAGGAACTGACTGGGTACATCAACGAAGGAAAAGTGTCCTTAATAATGTGATTACTGGCCGCCACACACTTCAGCTAGGGACTTTTCTACATGAACGCCTCTCTGGACTCTGGGGAGACAGCATTTGGAGGGAGCTCGGCCTTGGACATTGACTAACTGATTTTCTGGCTGTAAGTAAGAACAAGCATGTATCCTGAGGAGAGTAATGACTGTGGCTAAGCACAGAGGACAAACTCAGTGGAGTGTACATGAACAGCTTTTTCTTTCCTTCTTTCTTTAAGATTTTATTTATTTGACAGAGAGAGAGAGACAGAACACAAGCATGGAGAGCAGTAGAGGCAGAGGGAAAAGCAGGCTCCCCACTGGGCAGGGAGCCCGACGTGGGGCTTGATCCTGGGACCCTGGGATCATAAACTGAGCCGAAGGCAGACGCTTAACGACTGAGCCACCCAGGCGACCCATGAATAGCTTTTTCTAAGTGTGCATAGAGCAGGCTGTCTAGATCGAGTTTTGTTGTGTATCTTTGTACAGGTTGTGAGTTCATGTGGGGACTAACATGGAGCCCTCCATTTTCTATTCAACAAGCTGCTCACTCCAGTGAGGGGTCACGTCCTTCATCCACTGGGGAAGACACTTGTCTTGACATTGTAGAGGCTCTTGGAGGTTATGTGTGCATATGAGCGTGTGTGTGTGTGTGTGTGTGTGTGTGTGTCTGGTCCACTTTTCACTCTCCGCCATATATTCAAACTCTTCCTTTCTATTGGATATTTCCCCTTTGCCAGGAAGCATTCTGTAAAGTATGTACACATTTAAAACTTAACCCTTTTCTTATTAATTCTTCAAGCCATTGTTTCTGTCTTTAATTCTTCATATACTGTCTGCAACACATACCCATTCTTTACAGCCCCCAGTCTGCATCCAGCCACTCTGCTCACACACACCACTCTTCTGCTGCTTCCAAATCCACCACCACATCGATTGTATTCTCTTTCTGCAACATCACACTGCTGATCAGCATCCTTCCTCCTAAATCTCTACTCCCTGGCACTGTTCATTTGTTTGTTTTTTCCTATAATTGCTTCTTCCCTGACCTCACCTCTGCTCTTCCCTCCTGGGCCTGGCCCCGGAGTTCTCTATTTAGCTTCCATCTCCCCTCTCTGTCTTCCAGGAAAATGTACTTGCCCTCATCCCTTCCATGCCCATCTCTAAGCAGAGGACTTCCAAATAGCTGTGGAGAGTTCTGACTTTTCTCTTGAGCTACAATCCTAAATATTTCAGTGCATGCCAGACCAACTGGCAAAACCAAGCAGATGCAGCTTGCAGCTGGGCCTCACGAAGGTTCTTTTCTCCAACTGGATTAAAAGCCAAAGCAGCCACAACCTCACTCCCTTTTTGGACTCTGCAGAAAAAAAGTGAAAGAGGGAGATGGGAAAGGAGAGCCCATGGGGAGGAAAGTGAGAGACAAAGTAGCCTTGGGTGGGCTTCGGCCTCTTCTCCGCCCTCAAAGGGTGATTTCCTACTAGCAGCTCAAGTAAATCTTGGAGATTGGCACTCTTCCTTCTCCATCCCATGTTCAAATTCTTCTCTCTTGGTAGCTTGTTCCTGTCTATGTCAGGTCACCTTTGATTTGTCTGAGTTCAAAACTCGACACTAGTTCCTTTCCATTTTTGCTTTTCCAGTATTTTTTCTATTTTGTATCTTTTCTCCATCCTCACTGCCTTCCCCTTGGCTCCGGTTCCTGCTGCATCCCGCCTAGCCTGTGACAGTAGGGCTGCCTGAACATTCCCCTACCCCAAAACCCTGCTCCGGTATCCCATCCTCGGAGAGCTAACCTTACTCCAAATAGTCCCTGGTTATATGGGTAGATTTTAATAAAAGACACCAATTCCAAAAAGCCTCAAGATGAATAATTAAGACCACAATGGTTGAAAATAACATAATGAAGTTCATAAATTCTGACTGGTAGGCAATCTCGTAAAGTAAGGTCAAGTTCTGTTTCTGTGAGCTGGCACCAACAGAGATGTATTATAAATATTCTTCTTTCTATTGAATAGTGCACTTCTCTTGGCTGTAAACAAGGAGCATTTGTTAATATTACACATAATTTATGTTTAAAAATGTAGTTGTGAATATTTTTTTGTGATCTAGGAGAGAAAGATTGGAAAAAAGCCCGAAGATTGTATATATTTGGGAAGTAAAAAGTGTACCAACTGAAGAAAGTCTCAGTAAGCCAAGAGAACATGTTATTCTATAAAGTGAGGCAAGGCTCGATGTGAGAAAACAAATACAGGAAAGAGTATGCGTGCGTGTGTGCATTTATGTGTCCCCAGCTAAACAGAAAAACTCTGTTTCCTCAGAACGACCAACTTTGAGTGGGAAGAGACCAGACTTAGAGCACTGAACAGGAATTCTGAAACCTAAGAAGTCAATGTTAAGGCTAGTTTCCCTAACTGACAAGGCTGGACAATACTCTTCACTATTTCCTGTGGCCCAGGTATGGTGGCTGATGAGGAAGTGTCCTGAAAGGAAGAGGGCCATGGGGGTCAGTCCTGTGGACTCCCAGGACTCTTTCACATTCTCTGAGCGTCACCACAACCCCATTTACATCGAATATAGGGTGAATGTCCCCCTGGGGTTGTGTAAAGTGACCTATTAATGGGGAGTTGCTATCATTGGCCACTTCCCCAATTCCCTCATATCCCCTACCCCCAGAAAGAACCAGGAGATACCCCCAAAATAAACCATTATAAAAACAGAAGCTCCCCACTGGTAAGAGAGATGCAGGGCAGCAGTGTGTAGGGTCGTGTGTATTTTGCCACACGTTTTGATGATACTGGTGATCCAATATCATCTTTTTTTTCTCACCATCCCCCTCCTTAGTCTATTGGTTCGTAGCCCATCCTTTATCTCCTACTCTCCACCCTACACCACCATGCTACACTACCATCTCCTGAAGGCAACGTATGTCTTATTTATCTTCGTATCTGCCGTGTGTGTCATAATATGTACGCGAATCAATCAATCAAGAGCAAATGTAACCCAAAGCAATGGTTCTCAAATAACGAGGTTAAAATGTGAAAACGTACCACTTAATTGGACATAAGAAACCTTATTTGTATAAAAAATATTGCTCTAAATACATTTCTTTTGGGAAATTCCCAAATTATAAGTTTCAAAATTAATTAGGGAAAGACCTACACCTAGCTACATTCATTTCTTTCTACCAGATGATACCTAGATGGCTCCTGCCTACACTTAGGCCACTTCTCCCCAATTTCCTTCTTGCTTTTTAAACCCAGCCTTTTAAAAAAAATATTTTATTTATTTATTTATTTATTTATTTATTTATTTATTTATTTATTTAGAGTGCACACAAGTTGGGAGGGGTGGGGCAGAGGGAGAGAGAATCCCAAGAGACCGACACAGGGCTCAATCTCAGGATCCTGAGGTCATGACCTGAGCTGAAATCAAGAGTCAGGCGCTTAACCAACTGAGCCACACAGGAACCTCTAAACTCAGCCTTTAGACATTGTAGGAGCTCACAGCCGGCTTCCCCAAAATGTACCACATGGCATTTTGATTATTTTGAATTAAAGCTACTTGGGAGATAGCCAGTGCAAGGACCCTTAGACCCTCCTCTGTCCCCTTGAAAGCAAGAGACAAATCTCGCATATGAAAAATGCCCTCTCTGTACTAAGAAGTAAAAGACATCCATATCACCAGAGATAAGGGACTTTAAAGTCAAGAAAACTGTAGAAATAAACCTTGCTACTTTCTTACTCATTTACTACCTCAGCCCACTTAGAATTCCTTACTAATTAAAGCTCCTGTTTTCTTTGTCCTGTGAATTCCTCACAAATGTATTGTCTTTGTCTAAAACGTATAAAAACCTCCTGCCTCGGTCATTTCTTTGGATCTCAATTTCATTACTGGACCTCCATGCACACATAATAAAGCTTCGGGTTTTTTGTTTTTGCTTTTTAAAGATTTTTTATTTATTTGACAGAGAGAGACACAGTGAGAGAGGGAAAACAAACGGGGGAGTGGGAGAGGGAAAAGCAGGCTTCCCGCGGAGCAGGGAGCTCGATGTGGGGCTCGATCCCAGGACCCTGGAATCATGACCTGAGCCGAAGGCAGACACTTAATGACTGAGCCACCCAGGCGCCCCAAAACTTTGGGGGTTTTATTCCTGTTAATCTGTTTTATGTCCATTGAATTCTTAGTCCAGCTGGAAGATTTGGAAGGGTAGAGGAAGAATTCTCCCCTCCAACAACACCTTCCAATTCCTCTAGTGCCCCACGATCTCATTAGCCTTTGTGACGTTACATGTGATGCTTTCTCTTCCCAGAAATTGGCCCTTTTCACATTCTCATCATTCAGGTGTCTACTCAGAGGTGATGTCCTCAGGGAGGCCATTTCTGACACTCAGGTTTGGTTAAGTCTCTGATGTACTTTTTGTGCAAATAGGCTACAGGAGTCCCCCCTAATCTTTCCTGGTTTCAGTTACCCACAGTCAAACACAGGTCTGGAAGCAGATGACCCTCCTTCTGACACATCATCAGGTCAATAGTAGTCTAACACTAGGTGGCGAAGCCTACATCACTCACCTCACTTCATCTTGTCACATAGGCATTTTATCACCTCACATCCTCACAAGAAAAAGGGTGAGTGCAGTACAGTAACATATTTTGAGTGAGAGAGAGAAACCACATTCATGTAACTTTGTTACCATATATAGTTATAATTGCTCTATTGTATTATTATTTATTATTAATCTCTTACTGTGACTAATTTATAAGTTAAACTTCATCCTAGGCAGGTATGTTTAGGAAAAAACATAGTATACATAGTATACATAGGGTTTGGTACTATCCACAGTAACAGGCATCCACTGGCGGGGGTCTTGAAATGTATCCCCCGTGGATAAGGGGAGGGTGCTGTACTTACATATCCTACATTGTCTAAAGCTATTTAACTACATAACCTCACTCAGTGCTTTGTAAGTGGAGATATGTTTCTAAAAAACTGTCTAAAAATGAAATCATATTTTCCAAGTAAAGAGCATTGTCATTTCAAGGATTACATTCTGTTCATTTTTATTGAACCTCAATTGGCAGTAGTTCTTCACACTTTATGTTTCTGTGCTCCAGAATCTTTCTCTCAATTCATTAATTGTACATAAACCAAGCTTAAAAGTATTGAAGGAATATCTATTTAAATAAATATTTAAGTGACTCCTTTTATTTTAGCGAATGACACATTATTTAACTTTGTGTAATAATTCTTGCTAAACAGCCCACACATATCTGGGATGTAATGTGCCCTTTCACCGAGGATGTTCAATCAACGTTTCCTTCTTGCAATGATGACATTCAAATTCAGTTTTCCCTTTTTAATTTTCTTTTTCACTCTTACATTGCCAATATTGGAATTGCCACTAACAGATTTTTCAGGAGTGAGGATGAAATGATGTGTGAGAGGAAAAAAAAATATGTGATAGGGAAGTTTGACAAAGTGTTTTAACTAAGCAGGAGCTGAAATTAGAATCTGGTTACATGAGACATAGCTAAGAAGACATGACATTAAATATGCAGTGACATGATGAAACCCTGGTCAAATAATAGATCAGCACAAGTAAAGGTATAGATGTTATAGTTAAGTGTTTTTACCATGAAAAATAACATAAAAATTAAAACATCAGAAACTTTCTTAGATTGAACCAGCATAATACATTCATAGTTGGAAGAAAGGGCAGGTGAATGGGGATTTACACCGCCCCAGCATGAGCTCTGTGTGCAAAAAAGAAAAGCAAGATAAACCATGAGAGCAAACTTGCATTTTTATGCCTATTTCTAAATCCAATGATCAACAGCATTTTATTACCTATATTAAGGAAGATTCGTTCATTCACCTTTAAGCTCTACCATTTCCTTAGAGAAATAAAAAGTAGTCATGACACATCTTTGAATTACAAGCAAGAGGAGAATATGACTAAATAATTTATTTCCATGACAAGTGATGAGAAAAATAGGTGTATTTTATTTGGGGGAGGAATAAGCAACCATCCCAAAATATGGGTAAGAGCAGAAGTCATTTTTGTGGACCATGTAGAATGAAGCTGGGTAAAGAGAAGAACCCATTAAAAGGCAACCTCTTGTCTCCTACTGGGTACTGATTTATTATTGGTGCAAAGGGAGAAGTGCTATTTGGATTCCTAGCACTACTTACTGAGTCTCCCCAGGAGATTCTGCATCTCCTGTCCAGGAACTGGCTTGTTCTGCACTTGCTTTATTTAGGAGATCCAATGAGATTGTTCTCAAACTGATATGACTGCATGGTTCCTAACCCTCGGCACACAACACTCGGATATGTCTTTTTCACCAAAGACATGATCAGTTCATCTGGGGGTTTCTCTCTGTGTCCATGCCCTGGAGGCCAGAGTGAGCCAAGGTGATATGATTCTCCTAATACTTATATAATTTAGTTGGCATTGATAGGATGACAAGAACCTCAAGACAGAGTCTCACCACAGCCCATGACTTTGTCTATAGGATGACATAACTAGCTATAAATTGGAAAATTTAGTTGGCTTGTATTTTGACTGTTCCTCAGTCAATCAGTACATCTGATCATTGTCACTAAAACGAATGAGTTCTCCGTTGACCTCAACACAGCACTTGTCTAAATCATGAGGTTTCAAAAGCCTAAGAGTAGCTGCCTGGGTGATGGTTGGTACTAATGTGCAATGCCTGTATCATGTGCTGAGGGGCTTAAAGACCTCTAGTTTCAAATCAGTGCTGACTGGCTTACACCTGGGAAAAAGCCGACGAAACAGTTTCAAAGGCCAAAGCAGAAGAAAAACTGTAAGCATCCTCAGAAGCACAGGGTCAATACAAAGTAACTAAATACAAATGAAGCAAGTAATGCTACCTTTTAGAACTCTTAAAATCCACAAATGACAGTTATGCATTATTCTTATCTGGGCCTTTCCATTCTGTTGATCACAGCATGGCTTTGAAAAAGCAGAAATTCTTGTTTACTACTTGAGCAGGACTTGAATCTACCACATGGGCCAGGAAACATGGCAAATGTGGGCCTGGACTCTCTAACACACCCTGGATACTCTCCAAAGGACCTCTTTATGGAAAGGCTTTCTTGGTTGTCTTCACATACCAGAAGATAGCCCTTATGTGCAGCCACCCATTTGCTTCTGAGTCACATATGCATAGGAGAACAGTGGGCCCCTAGCCCATTCCCAAGGATATAGCAAGGACCTGTGTCTCAGCTCTGCAATCTCTTCTAGAGCAGTACAGAAACCTACTAGAATCCAACCTACATAAGCCATATACATAAGAGATTCTTTGCTCAAACTAAATACAAACCAGGTTCAAAAGCTCCAGAGACAGCATACAAAGTTAGCTAATCTAGTTCAGATCCAACCCAAATATATGGTTATTGTCGGAAATGTGCCTATTATTTTTCACATCTTCACAATAAACTTGTGGGGTTGCTCCTATTGTCTCCAGATAAAAGAAGGGGCTGAGAAAAGTTCGTCTCACTCAGTGAGTAAGGTGAAGGTGAGACACCAACCCAGAGCTGTCTGCCTCTGGAGATTTATCTTCCCATTAGGAGCTGTTATTTCTCTCATGAAAGGGAATTGTAAAGATGGCGGGCAGAATAAGGGTGGCCGTGGTAATGGAAGCGTTAATTACCATTCTCCTCACCATTGCTCAAACTCATTCTCCACCTCACCTCTGCGGTCATGGTGCTCAATTTTTTATTTTTTTAATCAGCATCTGAAAAAAAAAAATTGAGCCCCCCCCCAAAAAAACCAAAAACCAAACAAGCAGAAAGATCTTCCCGAATCTATGAATAAGTCACTGACGATTTTGTCACTCTGATTCCATCACTAAATCTCTCCTTCTCTCAATATCCTAATTAGTAAAAGGAAATAAATTATCTTCTCTCTTCCTCTTCCAGGGTCAGGGAAGGAGCCACGAAAGGGACTCAGCATCCTGGTTTCTCTGACTAAATGTTTTATGGACAAAACCGTATTATGTTTACATGTTCAATTTAAAACTAGGACAGGAAAAAAAAAAAACTCAAGAAGGGCAGGAGGGAAAAAAAAAAAGAAAGAAGGTCAGGAGGGGTGTGGAAAAAGCAACTCACTTTCTGTGTCCTCAAGGAAAAGGAACAATGACATCGATTCATTGGAGGTAAAACTTTGAAAGTCCAAGAACTATGACATTGACTGTTTAAATCTGCTCCCTACTCTGATTTGTCTGCCATTGGCCATTTAGCATAGAGACTGCACTATAAAACATGAACCAGGATGGAGGGCGGGGGTGCAGAACTATGAGAGAGCCACACAACCCAAAACATTCAATTACGTTCTTTACTTCTGGTTCACAGAAAGCAACTGACTGGGTGTGCTGATTACCCTGAGACTTGCTGAGCCTGCTGCCAGAAGTGATTGGAATTTATTCCTAATTAACCCCCCTGGACAAACCTGGAAGCTTCTACTTCATTCTTCCCATTCTAGAGGAACTGAGCACATATCGTGCCCATAGCAAAGTCATTCTAACAAGTGTCCATCAGTGGGTATAACTAAGCAGTGGGTATAACAATCTGAAACTTAAGAAACACAGTACCCAGGGGTGCCTGGGTGGTTCAGTGGGTTAAGCGTCTGCCTTCACCTCAGGTCGTGATCTCAGGATCCTGGGATCGAGCCCCATGTCGGGCTCCCTGCTCAGTGAGGAGTCTGCTTCTCCCTCTCCTTCTGCCCTTCCCCCATGCTCCTGCACACACACACACTCTCTCTCTCTAATAAATAAAATCTTTTTTTAAAAAAATAAAAGAAACATAGTACCCAAACTAACAATGAGTAGACAACATATGATTTTTTTTTTTTAAAGATTTTATTTATTTATTTGACAGAGAGAGACACAGCGAGAGAGGGAACACAAGCAGGGGGAGTGGGAGAGGGAGAAGCAGGCTTCCCGCAGAGCAGAGAGCCCGATGCGGGGCTCGATCCCAGAACCCTGGGATCATGACCTGAGCCGAAGGCAGACGCTTAACGACTGAGCCACCCAGGCACCCCTGATTTTTTTTTTTAAACTCCCAATTTGCTCATCTGTAAATGGGAATTTTAATATCGCTATTATAAAACCCAGAGGAGAGGGGCACCTGGCTCAGTTGGTTAAGAAACTTGGTTTCTGCTCAGGCCATGATCTCATGGTCATGGGATCGAGTCCCATGTTGGGCTCCATGTTCAGCATGGAGTCTGCTTGTCCCTCTCCCCCTGCTCACTCTCTTTCTCTCTCTCTCAAATAAATAAATAATAAGTCTTTAAAAAAAAAATCCTGAGAAGACTCTAATGAAACTATGTACAGATCTCCAGCATGAAGTGATTGTCCCTCCTCCTTCTTAAAAATCTGCAGTATCCAGAGATTGTACATTCTAGGAAGTTAACATTTTAATTCTCCTGTCTTTACTAGATCCAACGACAAGTGGAACCAGAGGCAACCACAGCATCCCATTTTGCACAACTCTGCTCTTAGTGCCTGACATTCCTGCTCAAGAGACTCATCACTTTCCCCTTCTCTCCCAATGCCTGCTATCAAATCTGTTTTTATGCATTTTTTGACCCCTGCTTAAATCATAGAATCAGAAAATTTTAAAAGCAGAAACAAATCTAAGAATGTAATTGAATTTTTCCCTCCCCTGGCATTTGATTCCCAATGTGAATCCAAAGAATGACATTCTTGCAAGCAGAATTTTCATATTAGCCACTCCAGTCATAAGAACCTTGTGGTTTCATATTTGGAAGGGATGGTGGTAACGAAAGGGTAGGGAGTGAGGGGACTTGAAATCTCTATGTTCATGCATCATTTCCTTAAAGTTGCCAATTGGATTGGTTCCATATTGTAAGTAATAAATTATTTTAACTAAAACACACCAAATTCCTTAACACCCTAGATATGGATAGGTCCTAATGGACCCTGTCTCCCCTCCCACTCCCATTAGCCCATTGAAACAGTTCTTGTTGGGGTTACCAGAGAGTTCCGCGTTTGTAAGGGTTGTCATCTTACCTGACTTCTCAGCATTTCCATGATTCTGAACACTGCCTTTTGCCTGAAATTCTCTTTTCTCTAAGTTTTCATGACTCAACAATCTCTGCTCTTCTCATGTCTCTCTGGATGCCACTGTTCCACCAGCCAGTAAATATTATGGTTCTTCAATGCTTTTTTTTCTTGATTCTTTCCCAAGAAGTATCATCCACATCTACTTCCATGACCACTTATATTCAAATAAGTTTAAATATATGCCGAGAGCTCAGATCTCTCCTCTGATGTCCAGTCTCACAGATCCAGTTGCCCACCTCCTTTCTCTGCTTGGATATCTTAAAGACCACAAACCTCCAATGCCCATTTGAATTCACAACCTTCTCTGAGTTTGTCAGGGCTTTCTAGAGAAACAGAAGTAACAGAATATATGCAGATATATAGAAAGAAATCTATTGTGAAAGATTGGCTCATATAATTTATGGAGGCTGAGAAGTCCCATGGTCTATTTTCTATGAGCTGGAGGTCCAGGAAAACTGGTGGTATAATTCCAGTCCAAACCAGAAGGCCTGAGAACCAGGAGTGCTGATGTCCCACATCAGGAGAAGGATACCCCAGCTCAAGCAGAGAGAGAAAATTTACTCAGCCTCTAGGTTTTGTTGTCGTTGTTGTTGTTCCATTCAGGCCTTCAGTGGGTTAGATGATGCCCATTCACAATAATGAGAGCAATCATCACTCAGTCTTCAAATTCAAATGTGACTCTCTTCCAGAAACACCCTCACAGACACACCCAGAGATGTTTTGCCAGCTATCTGGGCCTCCCTTAGCCCAGTCAAGTTGACGCATAAAATTATCCATCACATTCCCCAAGAAATACATGGCTTTATTGTCACAGGTGTCCCTATCATCCCTAGAAAGAATATTCTTGATACTTCAGTCTCATTACCTTCACCCATCATATCCTAAGTGTAGCCAAGTCCTATAGATTTCTTCTTCCAAATATCTCTTGGATTTCTCCTGGATTTCAATGCCACAACTTTGGACTATAGCGATCAATAGCCTTCTATCCAGTCTCCTAGCTACTCTTGGCTCCCTCCAACTCATTCTCCATGATAAAGCCAAAGTGATGTGCTAGAAGATAAGCATGATCTTGTCATTTCCTACTTAAAACACTTCACTGGCTCCCCACTGCTCTTAGAAGAAAGACCACTGTGTCTTAACAAACCTTCAAAGTTGAGAAGTCTCTGCTCCTCTCTACTGCTCTAGCTCCATCTTCACCTGCTCCAGCCACAGTCACTATGCTGTTTCTAAACAACATTGTATTCAATCCCCACACAGAACTTTTATTTATACCTCCCTCCTCTACGTAGTAAGCCCTCATTATCTCCCCACCCCCGTCACCTCCTTTATTCATTTCTTGGGGCTGAAATAACAAATTACCACAAACATAGTGACTTGCAACAGATGAAACCTATTATCCCACATTTTGGAGGCTAGAGGTCCAAAGCCAAGGTGATGGCAGAGCCATGCCCCTTCTGAAGCCTCCAGAGGAGAATTCTTGGCCTCTTCCAGCTTCTGGTGGCTTCAGGCAATCCTTGACCGTCTTCACCTTGTGACTGCATAACCCCAAATTCTGCCTCTCACCTCTATTTTGCCTGGCCTTTCAGCTCCATTTTCCGTGATTTTCCTATTTTTGTGCCTTCTCCTCTTCTTATAGTGTCAAGTTTCATAGGATTCAGAGCCCATCATTTCTTCTATACATGACATTTACAATGATCTTTCCTTTTTCAAATCAGGTCACTTGAAACTCATGTCATCCCCTTGCTTAAAATACTTCAACAGCTTTCCCCCATACTTAGAATATTTTCCAAGCAGTTTACTACTCTAACCCCTATATTGTCTGACCCCCACTACATCATACTAATCCCTCCATCACTTCTTTCTATTCCTTAAAAATACTAAGTGTGCCCCCATTTTAGGGCCTTTCCAGAAACTGTTGTCCTTTCTGGAATACTGCTTCTCTGGGACCTTGTATAGCTAGCTCCTTATTATTTAAGTTTAAGATAAAAAGACAGCTACTGTCTTATCTACAATAAACCTCCCAAATCACTATCACAGCATCTTATATTATCTTCTTCATAGCAGTTGTCTTAGCTCAGGCTACTGTAACAAAATACTGAAGCTGGGGGGTTGGTAAACAACAGACATTTATTTCTCACAGTTGCCGTGAGACCTGCTTGCTCACAGACAGCCATGTTGTCACTGTAACCTCATGTGTCAGAAGGAGGCAAGCAAGCATTCTGAGGTCTCTTTTACAAGGTACTAATCCCCTTCAGGAGGGCTCTACTCTCGTGATTGAAGCACCCCCAAAGGTCCCACCTCCTAATGCCAAGACATCAGACATTAGACTTCAACACATAAATTCTGAGGGGACACAAATATTCAGCGCATAGCAGCAATTACCACTATCTGAATGTATCTTGCCTCCTTATTATTTGTTTCCTAGACCCTCAGGAAAATGTAAGCTTCATGAGACAGAGTTGGTCCACAATAAACATTTAGTGAATAAACAAATGCTTGGCTCCACTAACTTTGCAGTACACACATCTTGTAGACTTAGACAAACAGTATGCCAGCAGCCAAGATTGACCCATAAGGATGTTCATCTACCTCTTCTCTCCTAAAGTTTTTTTTCTCTTCTTGTTTTTCCTTTCTTTACCCAGAAGTGAAAGCTCTCCCTGAGAACCCAAGTCACTTGGAGGCTTGGGTTCAGGTCTTTACTCCATTCTGTGAGTATGGCCAATGGCCTTGGAGCCATTTTATTGTTGTTACTCTAAACATCTGTTAAGGTCCAGAACAATGAGATCACCATCCCCTTCCCTTATGGCAAAGGCATAAAGAAATTCACCCTACCAGTCCCTCTCTGCTGGAAAAAGATCTTCTATGGTCTACTTCAAGCAAGATTCTTCTTTCTAATCCCTTAATTCCCAGCCCATCTATAGATTTAACCTCATGCCTCTTTCCAATGCAGGAAAGACTATGCCTTACTCATCTTTGTATACCAAGATATACCATAGAAATGAACATGTAGTAGATATTCTATAATATTTATTGAAAAAAAAATGAATATGTTTCAAAAATTATTAAACTAAAGGAGAGAGACTAAAAAGAAAAACGAGTCCCTCCCCCAGGAGGAAAATAACTCTCTTAGATGGAATGAGATTTACTGAATCAAAATATATATAACAAGTTAGACAGAAAAAACCCTCTACAAGATCAAAATCATCTCCCAAAGGATGTAATGAATGTTTCCATATTTGAGTCACTTCAAACTATACTGAGCAATCTACAACATGTAATTATTACGTCCTGTAAAAATAAAAATCTGTGTTCCAAGGAAAGATGCTGAGCTCCTGATTTGAATCTAAGATGGACCAGCATCCACTGCATGTTAATCTCCTTTACCCTCAGTTTCCACATCTGATAGCACTTACCCAGCTCCCAAGGCTGTCAGGAAGCTAATGAGCTTGTGTCTGCAATGCACATGAAGACCTTTACACGAAAGGTGTTACAAAAGGCCAAGAAAATCATCCTGGCATTTGTTCCAATTGGAAAATTCCTTCAATTATTATAGGAAAAAATTCCACAACTGACGCACCAGGTTTTGACCCTGTGTAAATTTTAAAATCAAAAGATCTTTTAGCTTTAAAATGTAAATCTAATTATAGATAAAGGTTATAGAAAATTCTGCAGCACTGTAGAAGGCTAAGGGGCTCTGCTAATGGCCAACCTTAAACACGGACATATTTTGTCTCTAGTTGCTCTGAAGGGAGGATCACCTGTTTATTCTTAAAAAAAATTTTTTTTTTTTTACTCATGTGACAGAGAGAGAGGGAATATGAGCAGGGGAGAGAGGCAGAGGGAGAGGGAGAAGCAAACTCCTCGCTGAGCCAGGAGCCCGATATGGGGCTCGACCCCAGGACCCTGAGATCATGCCCCGAGCTGAAGGCAGACGCCCAACCATCTGAGTCACCCAGGTGCCCCTCACCTATTTATTCTTTGCAATGGTTTGCAGGCAAAGGGGATCAGTGTTTACATTACAGCATAATCATCACCAGCTCTCCTACAGAATCCATGAAACACACTTCAAGAAACACTTAGTCTGAGACTCCAAAGCAGATGCACATGATTAACTCTGTCATTTATATTATCTGCTCTATTTGACTGATGGGAACCAATCTTATCTTTAAAAGAATATTATTATGAGGAAGTTTTTCAAGTCTTCTTCGATTTCGCGTTGGAAAAAAAAATAATGCTGTCATTCTATCTTCTCCTTCTGAGTCTATTTCTCTGGGAAGAACAAGGCCATAAATCATTTAAGCATATGTACAGAGGGAATAGAGCTTTGTTATGATCGAAATAAAAAAGGTTTGTTTTTTTTTTAAAATAGCTCCTTTTCTTTTTTTTTTTTTAATGCATTTTTTTTTATTCTTATGTTAATCCCCATACATTACATCATTAGTTCTAGATGAAGTGTTCCATGATTCATTGTTCGTGCACAACACCCAGTGCTCCATGCAGAACGTGCCCTCCTCAACAC
>NC_138381.1:39989538-39999278 GCF_054177405.1 Leptonychotes weddellii | reverse complement strand
CACGTCGTTGCAAATGGCAAGATCTCATTCCTTTTGATGGCTGCATAATATTCCATTGTATATATATACCACATCTTCTTTATCCAGTCATCTGTCGATGGACATCTTGGCTCTTTCCACAGTTTGGCTATTGTGGACATTAAAATAGCTCCTTTTCTGTTTGTAATACATAAAAGAAGATACAAAAATTGTTTTTGAAATTTTTTCAGAGAATATATTTTCTACAGAAGAGCATGCTTGCATAACATTTTTATTAGTGACAAAAAAGGCAGTAGTGAGATAATGAGAAAAGCCAGAATAAAGGCCTGGAATCCAAATACTTGGATTCTATCTCAGCCACACCCCAAATATGGGATTTTGGTCAAGTTACATGTCCCTTAGTTTTCTCATTTTTTTTAAGGAGAATATATTTGGGCTGCTCATTTAACAGGGTTGTTATGAAGATTACATAAAATAATGCATTTGACAGCATTCAAAAAGTGTAATTTATAATATTTCTAATCCAAATATTATAGGTAGCATTAATATGGCTAATATCTAGATCACATCATTGAATAATTATGATTGTCGTAATAGTCAGAAAACTTGTATCCAGTTAACTACAATCATCCCATCCTATCTTACTTTTCTTGTTGTTCAATATTTTAATGTTCATATTATTTTTATCCCCAAATTTGATATTATTATTGTTTTACTTAGTTAATATTGGGTTTAGGTTAACCTAAAGTTTATCAAATTATTTGAACAAGATTCCATTTTATGTCTCAGCCCCTCCCTCAGAAATGCTTTTTCTCCTACTTTATGTACTGCCTCCAGAGTGGGGCTTCTCCAATCCAAGTCACATCTGATCACCAGGAGAGCCTGATCTGCACTGTGGCATTTCTGACTCAAGGGTTTGGGGTAGGGTCCAAACAGCTCAATTTCTCACATATTCCCAGGTGATGCTGATGCTGCTGGTGCCCATACTTTGAGAATCACTAGAAGACCTCTGAGTGAGAGTTGGTCATAAACTCTCTTTCTGCTTATCTGAAAAATGACTTTATTTGTCCTTTCCTCTTGAAGGGTAGTTTCAATGGATGCATGACAGTTCAGATAGATGGCTGACTGGATTTTTTCCTCTCTCTCAACATTGGAAAATATTATTCCATATCCATTGGTACTGTTGAGGATTCTAAAATCAATTTCATTGTTGGGTTTTGTTTTTTGTTTTTTGCTTTTGTAGGTAAGCTTTTTCTTCTCTTGCTGATTTTAAGATCTTCCCTTTCTTTAATAATATGCGGTTTTCCAAGGTAAGATTTCTTTTCTCTCTGTGCCTCTCTTCCTTCCTTCCTTCCTTCTTTGGGTATGGTTTCCTTAATCTGTGAGTTCATGTCCTTCATTAGGTGTTGGAACATTCTCTGCCATTATCTTTTCAAATATTGCTTCACCGCTTTTCTTTCTGTTCTTATTCTTGCTATTCAGGGAGATATTTTCTTTTTTTCTTTTTCTTTTTTTTTAAGATTTATTTATTTGAGGGGGGAGGAGCAAAGGGAGAAGGAGAGAATCTCAAGCAGACTCCCCAACATGGGGCTTGATGCAGGGCTCAACTCCATGACCCTGAGATCATAACCAGAGCTGAAATCAAGAGTTGGATACTCAACCGACTGAGCCACCCAGGCACCCCTCAGGGAGATATTTTCTATCTCTTTGTCTCACTGGGCCACATTTTTCAAATCTATCTTCTAGTTCCTTGCGCCTCAAGTGTGGGCATCACCTGAGAACTTACTAGAAATGTGGTCTTTTGGGTCCCACCCCAGACCTAGAGAATCAGGACCTGAATTTAACAAGCTCCCTAGGTCATTGCCCTGTACATTGAAGGCTGAAAGGCATGGCTCTGATTCACTCAGTCTCTTCCTTCACGTGTGTCTAATGTGCTGTTAACCTCATTTATTAATAGTATCATTGTAATGAGTGCATTGTTTAATTTATAGACTTCTTTTGGTCTTTTTCCAACTTTTTTGATCATATTTATAGTCTGTCCTTAGTTCTGCTTTCCCTCCCATTTAATTTTTTTTACATTTTTAAAATTTTATGTGTTTTATAATTATTCTATCATCTAAAGTCCTTGGGGAGCCACGATGGCTCATTTACTTGTGTGTTCAATGACTTTGGACTATGAATTTATATTTGACTGATGTGACTCTGGATTTGAAGGACACTGGGCTGATAGATTATTCTTTCAGTATGAATCTGGGTTCCTCTAAGTGCCCTTGGACATGACAGTTGAAGTCCACTTGAAATTACTTTCTTGTCTCAAGATTTTTCATAGCACCAAATAGGGTTATTTAATCTCCAAACTTGTGTGAGGAGCTCGTGCCTGATTATAAATCCTTTGGGACAGGCAAGTATCGCTGTCATTTGCCTTAGCCAGGAGGCAATTTTTTCTCACCACCCCCTCCCTGAGGATGTGGCCTTATGAGGGTCCTAGCTTTCTGCAATATCTCATTCCTAACTCTCTCCGCCACAAAGGTCCAAAACCTTGTCACTTGGCCTCACCAGCTGGAGATGCCAATGGCTTCAGGTTCCTCATGCAGATAAATATGCTCAGAGCATCTACAGCTTTGCTTGTCATTCTGGTCTTTAGCTCCTTCAGTTTTTGTCCAGAGATCTATCTTAATTTCTCCTGAGCTCAGGGGGGTGGGGGGGGTTTGGGTGAAGAGGAGAAGAAAAAGTGAGAGGTAACGGGAAAGAGGAACAAAGAGAGGGGGAAACGAGAGGAGAAAGAGAATGCGGGAGGGAAATAAAGGCAAGGAGGAGGATATATTCATCCAGCATCAGTTATTTTGTAACAGACTGGATTTTCCATTTTGACCATATTGCCAAACATTCTGCAGGAACCCTACATTTTACGGAATTTATCTCTATCATTAGACCACATGCTCTTTCACCTTTGGGCCTTTGTTCATGTCTGCTTAGAATAGTCTGCCCCTGTTTAATTTCCCCAGCTTCCCTTTACCTGGTTTATGAATGCTTTCAGGCATAAGTAAGAAAGCACCAAAAGAACAATGGTTTAATCAATAAGTAGATTTAATTAGCTCACCTGGCAGGAAACCTGGCAATAAAATATCCAGCAGGCCAGTGATGTCAAGGTATGTGTCTTCCCCTCCAGCCACCAGACAGCTGGAACAGCTCCAGTCACCAGACGTCACACCAATGTTGCAAGCAAGAAAGATAAGCAGAGGTAAACACTTTCTCCTCCTTGATCAGCCCCACCAGCATGTACCCCCTTCTATCTTCTCAGTCAGAACATTCCCACCATGTGTCCCGGGCTTCAGGAAAATGAAGATGTGGCCCAGTGAGCATGGATAATTGTGACTAACACTAAGCAAGCACAGCCTTCCCTTCCCTGATTTCAGATCATCTCCATCCATTACCTGAACAAAAAAGTGAGATTCACTTAGGAAGGCACATAGTCAAGCAGGGAAAGTGTCTTCCTCCCCTTGGAAGCTCATTGAGGTCTTCATTAAATTGTTAGTATCCCCAAATATGTCAGTCCTCTTGTTACACTCTCTATTCACAACACTAAATTAGGTTCCCTTGTAACTTGTTTTGGGGACCTTCTTCTTACCTTATTGGAGCACCCTTCACACTTGACATGATTTGTGTGATGTCTGCCTTCCCTGCTGTATTGTAAACTCTGTGAGGGCAAAGGTCATGACTATTTTTATTCAATTCTTAATCCACATAACAAATACCAAACATATATTTGTTGAAAAAAAATAGAACAACAATAGAAGCCAAACATAATAGGTCTCTACCCTCTGAGAATCAGATCCAAATGTACAGTAGTCTACTAGACATCTGCATTCTGGGATTTTAATATAGTCCTAAGGTAAAATTCTCTTAGTTGGAGTACAATTTTATGATGGGGTTAGCTTCTAAAGTAAGGATAGAGGCCATAATCTAATGCAGACAAAAGTGCCCTTAGGAATACATGAAGTACATTGATACTCAGAGACATGGTCTCTCAAGCAGACCAACACAGCATCTAAGGCTTACTATGAAACTTCGTATATAGCAGGTACCAAAACCAATAATTGTTTATTGAATATATGAAGTTAGAGGTTTGGATGTGGTCAGGTCAGCAGGGCACACCAGAGAAAAATAATTGTGTGGCCCAAAAGGAAGCATTCCAAATTCCTCATGCCTTCTAATCATGCCCGTCTAGAAAAAAGCTGTCATCAAACCTAAAATGCTGATTTAAATCCTAATTATGCATTTACTAAACCCAACGACACAACATGGATATTTCTTGTTTTTTTTCTTTGGACCTAAACGATACATTCTCCATTAAACAATTAGAGATGCAAACCACTACAGCAAAACTGCTCCCAGGAAAATAAATACTCAGGGACAACCTGTCAATTTTGGAGACTTATATTTAACTATGAATGTTGCCTTCTGTTACTGGAAACCACTTGAGGATCCTCTAAAGTGGTCACTTAAGAAGAGGGCACTTCCTCTTAGAAACAAGTCTGTGATTCCTAACTCTTCAAGGTTCTCTTGAAAGACTTTGACCAAGCCCCTAAGTGTTTTCCTGGTTATGGCATAGAGGGCAGAAGATAGGGCAAAACATCACTGACCTGACGCCGGAAGCTGGGACATCAGGAAGAGCATCTTGTATTTATCCAAAATAACTAAGTTACCCTGATTTTCTTTCCATCATGACTCATGGGATTCTTTAATTCAATAGATTTAAGCGCCAGCATTTTTCCAGGCACCAGGTCTGGGGAGACAAAAAGAACAAATGGGTACAAGAGTATATTAGTCTCTAGTGGAGAAGAAAGAAAATAACCTTCTAGGTTATAACAGACTTTGCAGGGTATGCACAGAGATAGGCGTATACAAACATCATAGCAAAAAAAGAGAGGCAACCATGGGGCACCTGGGTGGCTCAGTTGGTTAAGTGACTGCTTTCGGCTCAGGTCATGATCCTGGAGTCCCGGGATCGAGTCCCACATTGGGCTCCCTGCTCGGCAGGGAGTCTGCTTCTCCCTCTGACCCTCCCCCCTCTCATGTGCTCTCTCTCTCATTCTCTCTGTCTCAAATAAATAAAATCTTTAAAAAAAAAAAAAAAAAAGAGAGACAACCATGGCATCCCAGCAGCATGAAAGAAAGAATTTTTCATTTCTTTCACTGTTTCTACATTCATCTGAAGATATTTCTTCCCAAAAAAATGTCTAAAATGTCTATCTTCAAACACAGGTAAGAGACAGAGGATGACCACTGTCGGGCCTACCATGTAAGGATGCTGTGGGTGTACACTGTACAAAGGTGGCCATTCCCATCACGGACACACCCTGACATAGACAGGTAGGGAGGCTGAGTCCTAACCGTGTTCAGGGGTGTCTCAAGTCACTTCTTTCCTGGGCTTCTACTTGCGAAGCCTAATTCCTGTCATCCGGTTAGACTCCCCACCTAATATGGTTGCTCCCCCAGGAAGTCAGCCCATTCCCCCTCCTCAGCCCCTCCACGCCTGGCCTGCGGAGGCTGTTAGCGGTCTAGCATGTCCCGGGTATGTGCGGGCGGGCGCGAATAATAGGCACAGGTGTGCGTCCGGCTAGGATCACTGTGAGGCTCCGGGAAAAGTGCCCCCCGCACAGAGATATTCAGGATATGCTAATTTTTTAATCCTTACAGACCAAGAAACTACTTGTAATTCTCAAGTCGGTACCAGCAGCTGCCATGGGCCCGCTTCACTTTCACACAAAACCAAACAAACGAGAAAGCATGTATCTTTCCTTTGGCTTTGTGTAAGCTCCTTGACAAAAGATGATGACAAGATGGCCGAGAATTCGGCATCTGACCAGCACCGCGTGTGACGCTGTCCGCGCTAAAACCCTTTGATCTGCCCCTGCAGCTGCTCTTTCCAGAGCTCAGCACAACACTGAGGAACTCCTGGGCAGCCAGAACTTTCACTCTTGGGAAGCCACGTCCTTCCTGATGGCAGCCTGCCAGGCTGGTTCAGCAGCTTCTGCGGCTTCCCAGCTGCCCACAACTCTGTTCCAAGCCGGGCTGCCCCACGTCTTCCCCGAGCTCCTCTCCCTGCCCTGCCTGCGACTGCGGGCCCGGGGGCGATTCACTGCACAGCAAGGAACCGCAACAACTCTTTTTGCAGATTTCTTGTTGTTTATCCCTCGGGGGGTGGGGGGTGGGGGTGGGGACGTTAAAATGGCACAGGTAAAAACGAGAGTTTTGTTTTACAAGCCCCTTTGTAGGATGCAGGATTTCTGTCTTCCGAGGGACCTCCCTTGACACAAAATCCTTAAAACACCAACCAAAGAAACAACAGTGTGTAATTTTATGAATCCCTTAAACGCATAATATAAAAGATTGGGAACAGGTGACCTCTGCCACCTAAAGCAAGAATAATCTTCATGACTCAGAGGACTACCTCATCCCAATCCTGACCCCGGATTCTCAGTGATCAGAAACCCCAATCCACGTCAATTGTGCAGCACTGGAAAATGGGAGAAAGGAGAAGAGTATCATCCATGATCTGCATTTGGAAGACCTTAAGCCACCTTGCTTCTCTGATTTCAGGATGGCTACTGCTGCATGAGCCGCCTGCAAGAGCAAAAGTATTTGAAAAACTATCCCTTTAAGGTACAATTGATTTAGCCATAAATAAATCCTGGAGGGAACGTTCTGCTCTTTGCCAGGATGGCCAGTGCCCACGATGTGCATGTTCTTTCACACAGTGATATTTGATAGGCCCTGGCATTGGCTGGAAAATGTAATTTGCTCGGTGAAGCATGCCCATCCCTTCCCCCTGATTACTTCCTCTTCCTTTAACAAATGCACCAGCCCCTTGCCACTCAATATCCATCGGGGCTTATCTTATCCTGATAGCAAATATTTATCAGATCGGTGATTATTTTTGTTATAAAGCAAATACACAGGCCATGTTGCTTCAATTACAGAAATTATATTTCCCTCCCCCCCCAGGTAATTCCTAATTGAGTAATTAGAAGGCTTATAGGGCTCATTGAGACTTTCCTGAATGCAAATGATGCAATACTCTCCTTCTGTGAACCGTTTTTCTTGATATTTCTACTATGAGCAAAGGTTAATCTAGATCAGCAAAGTTTCAACTGAAAGGACATTTGTGCTCATCAGTGTTACCACTCTAGTGAGTCTGGTTTTCATCAAGAGCTTTAAAATGAGCAGCCGCTGGGTTTTCTAAAAACACCAAAATGTATTGACGGGCACTATCTCTGAGCGGGTCAGGGATAGAAGCGAGTTTCCGCTTCCCCGTCCGCCACTGTTCTTTCGTTTGCTGCTCCTACCTTAGGTTCTGGTTCTGAAGGTTTGCGTCCTGTAGGCAAAGGGACTAGCTATTCTTAACTCCACAGGAGTGGAGTACGGTTGGGTTCCTTCAAATAGATAACAAGTGCAAATGATGATAATTCCTCTAGATTCAAATTTAATCTTTGCTGTATATTAAGTGCATGATGAACACAATTCTTTGCTGCTCCACCGGAGACCAGAGTATCTCTGCAAAGCCCTAGAAAAATGTCAATAATATATAATGGTCCATGAAGAGCACCTGTTTTCAGGAAGGAGCGAGAGAAAAAGATACAAACTGTGACATAAATTGCCCCCATCAAATCCTCAGAAATTCAGTGCATCAGGGTAGACAATTTCTGTTACTATCTTCTGCTAAGGAATATTGTAAGAAACAAATTTGGACAGGGCTTGAGTAGCAAATGAAGGGGATGGTTTGTGAGGAAGTGTGAGGTGCAAAGAGCCTGATCTAAAGCTCTAGATACCAACACTATTACCTGCTCTCCTCAGCAGCCATAAGGGCCACTTTCAGCAACTTTTCCTCTACTTCCATATTAACTTCTTTAACTATTAAAAAAACTATTAACTTGCTAAGGCAGCTATAACTAAGTACCACAAACTAGGTGACTTAGCATAAATGTATCATCTCACATTCTAGAAACTAGAAGTCTGAAGTGAAGACGTCAGTAGGTCCGATTCCTCCTGAAGGTTGTGAAGGAAGACTATTCCAGGCCTTTCCCCTTGGCTTATAGATGGCTGTCCTCTCCCTGTGTCTTCACATCATTTCCCTCTGTGTGTGTCTGTGTCCAAACTTCTTTTTTTTTTTTTTTAAGATTTCATTTATTTATTTGAGAGAGAGAGCACGTAAGAGAGAGAGAGCATGGGAGGGGGGTGAAGGGAAGAGGGAGAGGGAGAAGCAGACTCCCCACTGAGCAGGGAGCCCAACATGGGGCTCGTTCCCAGGACCCTGGGATCATGACCTGAGCCAAAGACAGCCGCTTAACCAACTGAGCCACCCAGGTGTCCCCAAACTTCCTCTTTTTATACGGACACCAGTCATTGAATTAAGACCCAACCTAATGACCTCATCTTAACTAACTACAACTGTAACAACCCTATTTTCAAATAAGTCACATTCTGAGATATGGGGGGTTAGGATTTCATCATGTAAAATTTGGGGGGAAGCAATTCAACCCATAATAGTTGGATTGGTAAACATCTATAAGTTCTGACTCAGATCCAAAATTACATGGATTTTCTCTTAATAATTCAGGGAAAAAAAAATCCTCATGATTGTTTTTTGAAGCCAAAAATGAGAGGTAGGTCAGATCAAATGCTATTAATTAATTACCTGTAATCATGAAATGATCCGTGTAATGCCTCCACTCTATGCTGCTCTTGTTAAGGATATATAAAGCGCCAGCCAATTCACTCTCCCGTCTGTCAGAGCTGCTCCTTTGAGTGATGCAGGAACAGCTGTGAAATGTCCCCCAGCCCCGCTCTCTCTGCCACCCCATGCCCGAGTCAGAGCCTGCCACCGGAGACACCAGGGACTTCATTTTATTTTACTTATTTTTTACAAGCCTTGAATCCCTTTCCTAGATGTTTTTATTGCCTGTGTGGTTTTTTTCTTGGACTCCAGAAACTCCAGAGCAGGCTTATAAAGCACACAGGAAATGGTTGAAAACTATGTGGTGGTTGACTTAGGTGGTTAAACTTTCTATCTTGCAACTAATAGCTCCTACTCAGGGACTGAGTGCTTTGGAAGCTTTTGTAAGTTCCAGGAGTTAACACTGAGCGTGTGTGAAGTATTATATATCTAATACACACAAATAACTCTAGGTTCTCAGTAGTTGATGCTATCAGATGGGAAGAGGTAGGAGGTGCTTTCCTAGGTGGGCAGAGACATTGGCGAGGAAAAGCTGTTAGAATTAACTTAGACTTGAACTTTGGTTCATCGCCCTTCCAACCAAAAATGTATCTGTCCTAGAAGTGGCAAAACATGTTATTTTGAAAGGCATTTGGTATTATTAAAAATATTTATCTTTAAATGAAATTTGGTAGTATACCCAACTCCTTCAAAGAGAAAAATAAGGCTTCTTTATGTAGGCTGAGCCGAAGCCTCAGATCGTCAATCTATCTTCATTCTGTTTGGAGTCCACTGCAAAGAAGATCTTAGTAGGGAAAGATGAACACAACTGTGAGTATTTTGAATGTTCACTTTTCCTCAACGCTAGGAAATAGCTTTTATTCAGTCTGATCGAGAAGTTACAGTGACCCAGCAAGAATTGGATATTTATTTTATTTTTGGATGAGAAATGAAGTACCAAGACATTTCATTACAGCCACGGTCCTGGATTCATTCTTTTTTTGTTTTTGTTTTTTTATTATGTTATGTTAATCACCATACATTA